>NC_052392.1:19308803-19608803 GCF_009389715.1 Phoenix dactylifera | reverse complement strand
GCCGGGGAAGGAGGAGCTCCGCTGCTGCAGGGGGCGGACGGCGGTGCGCCGGCTGGCTGCGTCCTCCGCTGCGGGGAGGTGTGCAAGTCCTGCAAAGAAAACCGGTGGCCGGGCTCCCCGGCGCCGGCCCTCCGATGCCTAAGTCAGAGGGGGCAAGTATGTGGAGAGAGCAGGGGAGAGAGTATGTGGAGAAGACAAAGAGAATCTCGTGTTCAATTGTGTCTGTGCTGTTTTCTTCCTTTTTCCCCCGGTCTAGGAGGGTTCTCTCCAGCTCCGGGTTTTTTCTCTGGTTTTTGGTCCTCTCTCCCTTTTCCCTCCAGGTTTCCTTTTATAGGAGGATTTTTGTTACCTGAGAGGTGACAGGAGGTTTGTCTTGTTTTGTAATAATTGGGCACGATTTGGCCCATTAATGGCGTAATGGGGAACGGGACCGGATCAGACCGGAATCAGGGAGTTGTCACGGTCGATCGGACCTGTTGGAGTGGTTGAACCGCCGGCTGTGGTGGGCCTGGGGTCCGTGGATGGTAAGTGCATTTATTACCGAATGAACCGGCGGTCAGGGAGAGCCATACGTTCTGATGGTTCAGTGATCCGGAGATCGTCTTGGGCCGTGTTCATTAAATGCCTGAGTGCATCGGAGACTTGAGGGAGTCTCATGCATTAATGGCAGGTCGTGCCGAACGCCTGAGGAGATCTGATGCCTTGATGGCTTGGAGATAGTGGCAGGTTGCAAGCCGTAGGAGTTGTCAAGTCCCTTGGACTTTAGGCGGAGGTTGAACATTTGGTTAAGGCATCGGCTCGGCAAGGGTGCCGAGCCGAGCTGATCGCCCAATGGGGCGCCCTGTGGCGGGGCTGCTTTGAGTACTCCTGGTTGGCGCCCTTTAGGCGAGCATCTTCTAGCAGAGCGCCTCGGCGCTGTCTTTGGTCGACACTTTCTAACCGAGCAGCTTATTTTGGTTGGGCACCTCTTGGCGCGCACTCTGGTCGGCGCCTTCTAGTCGAGCGCCTTCCTGGTCGGCGCTTTCTGGTCTCGGCCTTCTGGCCTCGGCTCTCTGGCCTCGGCTCTCTGTGCTCGGCCTTCTGTGCTCGGCCTGCTGTGCTCGGCCTGCTGTGCTCGGCCCGCTGTGCTCGGCCTGCTGTGCTCGGCCTATGAGCTCGATCACTTGGACGAGCTCGAGAGCGGAAGAGCTCCATCACTTGGATGAGCTCGAGAGCGGAAGAGCTCCATCACTTAGGATGAGCTCGAGAGCGGAAGAGCCCGATCACTTAGGATGAGCTCGAGAGCGGAAGAGCTCCATCACTTGGGATGAGCTCGAGCTTGCTGATGGATTTGGGTGCTATAATTACATTTGTGGGGTGGTCCATTTTTCACCAACACTACCCCCCGACTTCCGAGTCCGAGCTGCTTTTTGGCTCGGGCGAAGGAAGTAGTTCGGTCATCGATCGTCCTGGTGCTGTGAGCGTTCTTACACCAAGGCGACTGAAGACGCTTTTTCTGCTCGGAGTCCGTTCTTTGGGGACGTCGGCAGAGAAGAGTCCAAGGATAAAATGATGTAAAGACATTAAATGAATGGGTACCTTGTACCGTGTGCGTCCTTGCGCCGAGGCGACTGAAGACGCTTTTTCTGCTCGGAGTCCGTTCTTTGGGGACATCGGCAGAGAGGAGTCCAAGAATAAAATAATGTAAAGACATTAAATGAATGGGTACCTTGTACCGTGTGCGTCCTTGCGCCGAGGCGACTGAAGACGCTTTTTCTGCTCGGAGTCCGTTCTTTGGGGACATCGGCAGAGAGGAGTCCAAGAATAAAATAATGTAAAGACATTAAATGAATGGGTACCTTGTACCGTGTGCGTCCTTGCGCCGAGGCGACTGAAGACGCTTTTTCTGCTCGGAGTCCGTTCTTTGGGGACATCGGCAGAGAGGAGTCCAAGAATAAAATAATGTAAAGACATTAAATGAATGGGTACCTTGTACCGTGTGCGTCCTTGCGCCGAGGCGACTGAAGACGCTTTTTCTGCTCGGAGTCCGTTCTTTGGGGACATCGGCAGAGAGGAGTCCAAGAATAAAATAATGTAAAGACATTAAATGAATGGGTACCTTGTACCGTGTGCGTCCTTGCGCCGAGGCGACTGAAGACGCTTCTCTGCTCGGACTCCGTTTTTGGAGGGCGTCGACAGAGAAATCCAATAATGGGTAATGTAAAAACATTAAATAAATGGGTACCTTGTACCGTATGCGTCCTTGCGCCGAGGCGACTGAAGACGCTTCTCTGCTCGGACTCCATTCTTCGAGGACGTCGGCAGAGAAATCCAATAATGGGTAATGTAAAAACATTAAATAAATGGGTACCTTGTACCGTATGCGTCCTTGCGCCGAGGCGACTGAAGACGCTTCTCTGCTCGGACTCCGTTCTTCGAGGACGTCGGCAGAGAAATCCAATAATGGGTAATGTAAAAACATTAAACAAATGGGTACCTTGTACCGTATGCGTCCTTGCGCCGAGGCGACTGAAGACGCTTCTCTGCTCGGACTCCGTTCTTCGAGGACGTCGGCAGAGAAATCCAATAATGGGTAATGTAAAAACATTAAATAAATGGGTACCTTGTACCGTATGCGTCCTTGCGCCGAGGCGACTGAAGACGCTACTCTGCTCGGACTCCGTTCTTCGAGGACGTCGGCAGAGAAATCCAATAATGGGTAATGTAAAAACATTAAACAAATGGGTACCTTGTACCGTATGCGTCCTTGCGCCGAGGCGACTGAAGACGCTTCTCTGCTCGGACTCCGTTCTTCGAGGACGTCGGCAGAGAAATCCAATAATGGGTAATGTAAAAACATTAAATAAATGGGTACCTTGTACCGTATGCGTCCTTGCGCCGAGGCGACTGAAGACGCTTCTCTGCTCGGACTCCGTTTTTGGAGGGCGTCGACAGAGAAATCCATCGATGAAGGAACGAGCCGAGCTCGTTGGTTGAAGCTGGTAAAGAATGAGCCGAGCTCGTTTGGCCAATAAAGACAACATCCCAACGTATCGGGGCATCCCGATGAACCGGGGCGTCTCGACGTCTCGAGGCATCCCGGCCGAGGTCGGGGTAGGAGCACGAGCCGAGCTCGTCCGGTCAGAGGACCGCTATTCAACAATCGATGGAGCACAAGCCGAGCTCGTCCGGTCAGAGAGGACCGCTACTCAATAAATGGAGCACGAGCCGAGCTCGTCCGGTCAGAGAGGACCGCTACTCAATAGTCGATGGAGCACGAGCCGAGCTCGTCCGGTCAGAGAGGACCGCTACTCAATAGTCAATGGAGCACGAGCCGAGCTCGTCCGGTTAGAGCGGACCGCTACTCAATAGTCGATGGAGCACGAGCCGAGCTCGTCCGGTCAGAGAGGACCGCTACTCATGTCTCGACGCCTCGAGCTTCCCGGTAACCGGGGCGTCCCGACGTCTCGGGGCATCCTGACCGTGGCCAGGGTAGGAGAACGAGCCGAGCTCGCTGATGGAGAGCGCACCATAAACTCATGGACATCTTCAGGGAGTCCACGCAGGTACTCCATCATTCCGAGGTATCAGGGTATCCCAACCGTGGTTAG
Organism: Phoenix dactylifera; assembly: GCF_009389715.1. Classification (NCBI taxonomy): domain Eukaryota; kingdom Viridiplantae; phylum Streptophyta; class Magnoliopsida; order Arecales; family Arecaceae; genus Phoenix; species Phoenix dactylifera. The sequence continues at coordinate 19,605,213 of NC_052392.1, read as the reverse complement.
GGAAGAAGAATAAATCTGATGCCATGGGATAATCAAGAAAATTGGTGAGCTCGGAATAAGTCTGCAAACCATCAGTTTATCGTGAAATGAAATTCATAGAGTGAAATTCATAGAATGGAATTTAATGGTTGAATAATGAGGGACCCCTTAGGGTTCTACTGGTGGTACACGCGGAGATTTTCAGAGCTCCAGCTCCGCGGAATGGGAGTCCCATTTAGAGACTCCAATTGATAAGCTCCGGGTCGGCGAATGCGCGTGACTCGGTATGGTCCCTCCCAATTCGGGGCCAGCTTCCCTCGCTCAGTTGGTCGGGAGGTTTCAGCTCTTCTTAGGACAAGGTCCCCTGGTCTGAAAGATTTGACTTTGACCCTGGCGTTGTAGTACTGAGCTGTCTTTTGGCTCGGACGAAGGAAGTAGTCCAGTCGTCGATCATCCTGCAATATAGCCAAATATATATGGAGATGTGCGTGCCAAGCAGGATGTACCTTTCATGCAGTTAGAGTTATAGTGCTTTAGGTCGACTCAGCGGCCTTCTTTGGCTTGTGGTCAACTCAGCAGGGTGCCCCCACTCAGATCAGGGCGTGTTGTCGTAGGAGGCGTCGAATGGCGTGGAAAGGCGTCGAATGGCGTCGAATGTCGTCGAAGTGTCGTCGAGTGGCGTCGAGTGGCGTCGAGTGTCGTCGAATGTCGTCGAATGTCGTCGAGTGCCGTCGAGTGGCGTCGAATGGCGTCGAATGGCGTCGAATGGCGCCGAATCGGGGCGACATTGGTCGTTTCTTGGATTCTCCGACCTGAAAATAGATAAAATATTGAAATTATTTGAAGCCAAAGTGGCGTCCTGTACCTTTTGGAGATATTTTGATGGCTTCCTAGCTTCGAAGTCCCTTAGGACTTAGCTTGGCACTAGCTTTCTTTGGCTCGATTTTCTGGGGGAGGTGTTCTGCATTCGGGCTTCTGAGCTCGGGCTTCGGAGCTTGGCAGCCTTCTGAGCTCGGCGGCCTTTGGTGCTCGGTCTTCTGAGCTCGGCGGCCTTCGGAGCTCGGCCTTCTGAGCTCGACGGCCCTCTGGACCATGAAAGGATTTAGCTTCATAGTACTTTCTTGGGGTAGAATCTCCTATGAATCTAGCCAGAGGAGCGCTCATTCTTTGGAAGGCATACAAAATAAGGCATCAGCCGAGCTTTCATGATGTACTAAAATCCTTTTTTAAAACCTTGCAATGATGAGGGAAATAGCTACAGCGTCGTCATAAAGAGGGCTCAACACCCTTTTGGTCTTCGTCAGAAAAGGAGAGGTGACTTTCACAGAGCACGGATGCTTTGAGGAAGCTCTTTTTTTCGAGCTCGGAGCTTCTGGTGCCTCTAGTTGCCCGCCCTCTGATGGTATTGATGATGCCCGTGAGAGGGCATGATCACGGACAAAATAACTCAACCGACCTCGGCGGACAAGTGCCTCGATCTCATCACGAAGCTCGTAGCAATCCTCCGTATCATGGCCGCGATCTCGGTGGAAGCGGCAGTACTTTTTCGAGTGCTTCCGCGACTCTGTCGGACGCATTCTCAATGGAGGTCGGAGGTAGCCCCGACCCTCAATCTCCATGAGGATTTCTGCTCGGGTGGATGTGAGAGGAGTGTACGTTTGAAATTTTTGGAGGGGAGACCCCGGGCGAGCTAGGCTCTTGGGCCAAGGAGGCTCTTTCTCATGCCAGGGGAATCTGCTACTTGGTTGGGAGTGCTCCTGGTGCTTCTTCTGCATCTTGGCAGGTCGTTCGGCTTCCTCCCGCCGAGAGGCCATGGCTTCCTCAGCCTTGGCGTACTTGCGAGCTCGGCCCAACATTTCGGTGAGGTCCGCAGGAAAGTTCTTCTCGATAGAGAAGAGGAACCTGTAAGACCGGGCTCCAGTCTTTAGTGCCGACATGGCGATTGACTGGTCCAGCTCCTGGACTTCCCATGTTGCGGCAGTAAACCGATCCAAGTACTCCTTGAAGGACTCTCCCTCCTCTTGTTTGATGTCAAGGAGGGAGTCCGATGTCCGCCGCTGGGGCTGGCTAGCGGCAAAATTACTGGCGAACTGCCTGCCGAGCTGCTCAAAGGAGGAGACAGTACTCGGCTTCAGCCCGGTGAACCAAAGCCGGGCCGGTCCTCGGAGCGTTGCTGGAAAGGCTTTGCACATCATGGCCTCCGAGGCTCCTCGTAGGGCCATTAAGACCCGGTAACTCTCCAGGTGGTCAAAGGGATCTGCCTTGCCGTTGTAAGGCTCCACCTGGGGCATCTTGAACCGGAGGGGAACCGGTTCATCTTCAATCTCCTGGGAGAAGGGCGACTTCGTATTGAACTCGAAGTCGCCGTTACGTCCCGATTTTCTCCCGTGGAGTGCCTGGATTTGGCGCTCCAGCTTTTCCACCTTCTTGTCGAGTTCATCGTTCTGGAAGATCGCTACAGCGGTTCCTCCGGGTGCCGGTTGCCCTGGAACCGACTCAGCTTCTGAAGGCTGTGGCCAGCCTCCGTGATCTCTGACTGGGTGCCCTCTCCAGAGGGAGGCCTGGACTTGAGAGTCCTGACCTCGAAGAAGAAGCCCGCTTGTAGGGGGCTCCGGTTGAACTGGAGCCGGGGGAGGCGGTGCTGCTGGGATGCCCCTGGGTTGCAAGCTTTGGACGGCGGTAGCCAACGCCTGCACTTGCTGCACCAGGGCATCAAATTGTTCCGGTTGAACTTGAGGTGCTGGCTCAACCGGGGGTGATGAGTTCCGAACGGAACGCTCCGGGCTAGGTGGAGGACGTCGAGAGGCATTGGAAGCCCCTTTGCTTCTTAGCTTCATGGCAGCGAACTCGGGCCCTTCCTCTAGCGCCAACTGTTGCTGGAAATTGGACCCGGGGGCCACCGTGAAGCCGGGGAAGGAGGAGCTCCGCTGCTGCAGGGGGCGGACGGCGGTGCGCCGGCTGGCTGCGTCCTCCGCTGCGGGGGGGTGTGCAAGTCCTGCAAAGAAAACCGGTGGCCGGGCTCCCCGGCGCCGGCCCTCCGATGCCTAAGTCAGAGGGGGCAAGTATGTGGAGAGAGCAGGGGAGAGAGTATGTGGAGAAGACAAAGAGAATCTCGTGTTCAATTGTGTCTGTGCTGTTTTCTTCCTTTTTCCCCCGGTCTAGGAGGGTTCTCTCCAGCTCCGGGTTTTTTCTCTGGTTTTTGGTCCTCTCTCCCTTTTCCCTCCAGGTTTCCTTTTATAGGAGGATTTTTGTTACCTGGGAGGTGACAGGAGGTTTGTCTTGTTTTGTAATAATTGGGCACGATTTGGCCCATTAATGGCGTAATGGGGAACGGGACCGGATCAGACCGGAATCAGGGAGTTGTCACGGTCGATCGGACCTGTTGGAGTGGTTGAACCGCCGGCTGTGGTGGGCCTGGGGTCCGTGAATGGTAAGTGCATTTATTACCGAATGAACCGGCGGTCAGGGAGAGCCATACGTTCTGATGGTTCAGTGATCCGGAGATCGTCTTGGGCCGTGTTCATTAAATGCCTGAGTGCATCGGAGACTTGAGGGAGTCTCATGCATTAATGGCAGGTCGTGCCGAACGCCTGAGGAGATCTGATGCCTTGATGGCTTGGAGATAGTGGCAGGTTGCAAGCCGTAGGAGTTGTCAAGTCCCTTGGACTTTAGGCGGAGGTTGAACATTTGGTTAAGGCATCGGCTCGGCAAGGGTGCCGAGCCGAGCTGATCGCCCAATGGGGCGCCCTGTGGCGGGGCTGCTTTGAGTACTCCTGGTCGGTGCCCTTTAGACGAGCACCTTCTAGCAGAGCGCCTCGGCGCTGTCTTTGGTCGGCACTTTCTAACCGAGCAGCTTATTTTGGTTGGGCACCTCTTGGCGCGCACTCTGGTCGGCGCCTTCTAGTCGAGCGCCTTCCTGGTCGGCGCTCTCTGGTCTCGGCCTTCTGGCCTCGGCTCTCTGGCCTCGGCTCTCTGTGCTCGGCCTTCTGTGCTTGGCCTGCTGTGCTCGGCCTGCTGTGCTCGGCCCGCTGTGCTCGGCCTATGAGCTCGATCACTTGGACGAGCTCGAGAGCGGAAGAGCTCCATCACTTGGATGAGCTCGAGAGCGGAAGAGCTCCATCACTTAGGATGAGCTCGAGAGCGGAAGAGCCCGATCACTTAGGATGAGCTCGAGAGCGGAAGAGCTCCATCACTTGGGATGAGCTCGAGCTTGCTGATGGATTTGGGTGCTATAATTACATTTGTGGGGTGGTCCATTTTTCCACCAACAGCTGGTAACGTACAACTTAAAAGTTAGAGTTCCATTTGCTCATAAGATATCTGATTTCACTCTCAGACTCAGCTAAAGAACCATCTATTTCAGCAAACCTATGGATCCTGTTCTTACTCCTCATAATAGTGGATCTATGGAAAAATGTAGTATTTGCATCACCCTCTTGTAGATATGTCACTATTGATTTTTGTCTCCATAATATTTGCCACTACCTGAGAAGTTTATATTAACTCTGTAAGAGCTGTAATAGCTGTGATTGCTTCTCTACACTCAATCCACCTTCCACAGCCTACTTAACTTGTTAAGTATGGCTGCCTCGGTGGCCTCGGTTTTCCTAAACAGATTTTCCTGTTCCATTTCTTCAATTCATTTTTTAACCGACCAAGGCAGAATTCATTATGTGATCATGGGAGAGTGATTAGAACTATAATGCGAAGCACGCTGCGCAACCTCTTTTATACTTTCATATGATAATCGAAACTTTTCAAATCTAAAAGGGTTCTTTACCTTAGGCCAGTTTCGGTGCACTTGCAGGAGGATGGGATAGTGGCCAGGAGCAATTCTAGCAAATATTGAACTCGGATCTTCGAAAATAACTGGATCCGATCACCAGTTGCTACAACCCTGTCGATTCTTTCCTGCACTTTGGCTCGGTCTTGGCTGTCGTTGCACCAAGTGTCCTTAGGCCCCGAGTAGCCAAGGTGTGCTAATCCGTTAATCAACAACAGTTTTTTGAATTCACTGTCCTTTTGTTCCATGAACTGCCTACCTCCTCTCTTCTCCTCCTGGCTGCAAATAACATTGAAATCCCCCCCACAATTGCGATATGTAAGCATAATTTCTTCACGCTGCTTACTTCCTGCCATAATTCTCAGTTACTGTCAGTTATTTTCAAAGTTCAGAGTTCAACATGCATGATAAACTGGCTCACAACGTGAACAACAAGTGCAATATCTGGTCGACAATAGTCAAATAAATCGGGGCATCGACGCGCTATTGATAGCGAATAAATTCTATAAGCAGCTCATTATCAGTCGGATAAAGGTTTTGATGAAGCTCCATTGGAGTATCAACTATGTGAGAATCGGTCATACAGGTATAACTAATCAAGTCAGAAGTGTACTTTTGTTGTGACAACAAATATGCTCTACGAGGGAAAGCAAAATCAGGCCCAAAAAATAGAGAAAAGGGCAGAGATCCTTCATCTCAAACTGATGCTGAGGGTGTTGCTATGGAAGCATCATAGTTGGTAATGATCAAATCATCAATATGCAAAAAAAGAGCATCCATGCTATATGAAAACAATCATGAGAAGAGAGCATAAACATGATAACTCTCAATGATTACTAGTTGAAGAAAGGTTCGTTGTCTTGAAACCGGACTCCGTACCGGTATCACACTAGTACAATGTCAATATGATACAGTACGAGATTTTTTTGGCATACCGAATATCCGTACACCACCCATTCCAAGTATTGGTACTAAACTGGTATGGTATGATACGTCTCGTACCATCCGGTTCGGGCCGGAATGCTCCAACCAATCATAAAAAGTCTACTTGAGTCCATAAAGTTGCTTGTGTCCATAAAAAAGGGCTATTATTGCCTGATCAAATGTTAAAAAGCTTAGCCTAACAAGCACAATGGCACAAGTTCAAGTACTAAGATAGTCACTTTGCGCACGAACGATGCCAAAGACATGTCCCCAATCTACCCCTTCCACGATTCTAGATTGCAGGAATCATAAGTAGATAGCCTTTTTTTGTTGCTCTCCTCTTACCTTGTCACCGTTCAATCATATCTTTCGGTTTTTGCATATAGTGAATGAATACATCTGTATAAGTACACGAATAGATTGCTACCCTCCTTGAAAGGGAACTTTAAGGTTTAGATCTGTCATCTATTTCCAAATGTTGATATGTAATTTTAGGAACCAGTAGAGCTTGAAATGTGAATCACAATAATTTGCTAATAGAATTAGGGGCAGCAAGTCTGCTAGGTTGGCTAAGGTTAATGTAAAATAGAGATGTCTTGTCCTAGAAGCAACCAGGCGACAAAGAACTAGGAGTCTAGGAGGGTGCTAAAAAATGATTCATTTCCATGAAAAGAAAAATCTTCAAAACTTGTTCAACTTACAATTTTTTTCTAAATCACCAAGGACTAAATTTGTAAAGGTCTAGAATCTAATATATAAACTAAATGGAAGCTCTGCTTGTGTAGACTTCTCCATTTGTTGTGTGGTATTTGCTATGTGGAAACTAACATTAATGATGGGATTTAAATCCTTCTTGCATTTCACATTATCATTAATATGGTAGAAATCAGATATTAATTAAATAAAATATTAATTAAAGTTATGTATTAATTAATTGCAAACTATCTACGTGCACACTAATACTAATGATAGGATTTAAATTCTTTTCATATTCCACATTACCATTAATAAGGTGAAAGCCATACGATTAAATTAATGGGACAAAAGAGCTGATACCAAAAATACAAACAAATAATTGCAGGCTATAGAATAAAGGTTTTTAATTTATTACATAAATATTATAACAATTAACAATAGAATTTATATAACAATTAAAACAAATATATCTAATATTCATAATTTAATTTAAAATAAATATAATAAATATATATAACAAAAGCAAATAAACAACATATATTTTTTTATTTGTTACAAAAAATATATTTAATATCATATAACAATAATATGAGCATAATTTAGTTTTCGCTCAAAGCCAAATGATGAATGTCTTGGCCTAACAAGCACAATAGTGCAAGTTCAGGACTAAGACAGCCACTCTGTGCACAAAATATGCCAAAGATTCGGCCTGTCTTTGATCTTCCACTCCAAGGATTCTAGACTGTTGGGACCATTAGTAGATAATGACCCATTTTGGTTTCTCTCCTTTGACGTTATTCCATTACATCTTTTGATTATACTTTGCCATTAAAATTCCATATAGTAAATGGGCACCACTGTAGCAAAAAAAAAATGGGCACCTTTATCATAAGCACATGAATAAATCTCTACCCTTCTTGAAAGGGAACCTTAAGTTTTGTGCGGGCGATCTATTTCCAGACTTCGACATGGATTTTGAGGAACCAGTAGAGCTTGAAATGTGAGTCAAAGATTAATTTGGTAATAGCATTAGTGGCAAAGAGCTAAAAGGGTGCTTAAATATTATTCATTTATGTGAAAAGAAAAATGTTCAAAACTTGTTCAACTCATAGTTTTATGGACCATCAGGTCCTAAATCAAATCTATTATATGCATATTAAAATGTAGGCTCTACTTTTGTTGAGCTCCACTCGCCACATAGATGTTGATATTATTAATGACATAATTTAAACCGCGAAAGTTGTGTATTAATTAAATCATCGTATTAATTAATTGCAAGTTCTAGAAGAATGATGTTTAATTATCCGGTACATAGATGCTAATATTAATGATGAGATTTAAATTCTTCTTGCATTCATGTTACCATTAATAAGGTGAAATCCGTACAATTAAATTAATGGGACAAAAGAGTGGATACTGAAAGTATAAATAGATAATTATAGGCTATAGAATAATGGTTTTGAATTTATTATATAAACATTATAACAATTAACAAAAGAATTTATATAACATTTGAAATAAATATATCTAATATTCATAATTTATTTAATATAACATAATAAATTTATATAACAAAAGCAAATATACAACATATATCTTTTATTTGTTATAAAAATATATTTAATATCATATATAACAATAATATGCTCACAATTTAGTCTTCAAGCACAATGGTGCAAGTTTAAGAGTAAGATAACCATTTTGTGCAAAAATAATGCCAAAGGTTCGGCCTTGATTTTGATCTACCACTTCTAGGATCTTGGACTGGAACCATAACAAAATAATGGTCTTTTTTTTTTGCTCTCCTCTTGCCTTGTCCTTATTCCATCATATTTTTTTATTATACTTTGCCATTAAAATTGCATGTAGTGAGTGGAAACCTCTATCAAAAGTACATGAATAAATCTCTACACTTCTTGAAAGGGAACTTAAGGTTTATACGAGTGAACTATTTCCAAACTTTGGCATGTAATTTGAGGAACTAGTGGAGCTTGAACTATGAGTCAAAGATTAATTTGGTAATAGCGTTAGTGACAAAGAGCCAGGAGGGTGCTTAAAAATGATTCATTTACATGAAAAGAAATTTTTTCAAAACTTGTTCAACTCACATTTTTCTTTGAACCATTAAGGACTTAGTTGGTACAAGTCCCAAATCTAATCAATTATATATATATATATATATATATATATATATATATATATATATATATATATATATATATATATATATATATATATATATATATATATAATCTCTATATATATAGATATATAGAAAAATAGAATATATGTGTGTGTATGTATGCATTCCAAAATGGAGGCTCTACTTTTACTGAGTTGTCCACTAGTCACATGAATACTAATATAAATGATGGAATTTAAATCATTCTCACATTCTGCATTATTATTAATAAGGTGAAAACCATGTATTAATTAAATCAACAAAACAAGAAACCCGATACTGAAAATATAACCAAACAATCGTATGCTATAGAATAACATTTTTAAATTATAAAAAAATATTATTGAAATAGTAAAATTTAAATAATAATTAGAATAAATATGTATAAAATTCATTGTTTAATATAAATTATATAAAATAATTATCATTATATATGTAATAAATATATCCTTAATATTATAAATATATATATATATATAAAAAAATTTAGTATAATCTATATTCTAGCCTGTATATATGTAATTTATTCCACGGCTTCAAATAACAGATGTTACAATATCGTAATAGCACCATAATGATTTTGAGAAGCCTATATAATGTTTTAAATATAATTTGTTATACTGCTATATTATATTTCAAGAGTAATTTGAAAATAAATAAAAGAATCATACTCATGCATCGTGTGGATTATATGCTAAGATATGTACAAAAATAGAAACTTTGTTTGTGAAAGACCTCTCCATTAGCTATAGGAGACTTGCCACATGGACACTAATATTAATTACATGATTTAAATCCTTCTTGCATTCTACATTATCATTAATAAGATGAAAGCTATACATTAATTAAATCAATGTATTAATTAATTGCAGGCTATTCATGTGCATACTAATACTAATGGGGCTCCTTTAGTTCGCGGGAAGCATTTTTCCTCCTAGGAATATGATTTCTGGAAAACAATTTCGTCTTTAATGCTTCTTTAATGCTGAAGGGCCTTTTTGGAAAAAAGTAAAAATGGAGTGATTCCCGCCTCATGGAAAAGTAACTTTTCCATCTTTCTCATGGAAAAGACTTTTCCATGATTCTCATGGAAAAGACTTTTCCATGAAATGTGGGAATCATATTCCCATGTGAATACAACTTTTCCGTCTTTCTTCTTTGAAAACTCCAACCAAACAAGAGGCATCTCATTACTTTCTTGTTGACCATACTTTTCCTCCTTCTTTTCCCGCGAACTAAACGAGCCCATGATGTAATTTAAATCTTTCTTACATTCCATATTACCATTATTAAGGTGAAACCCATATATTGATTAAATCAATAGACAAAAGAGCTGATACTGAAAATATAAATTAATAATTACAAACTCTAGAACAATAGTTTTAAATTTATTACATAAATATTATAATAGTTACGAAAGAATTTATATAATAATTGAAATAAGTATATCTAAATTTTTAATTTGTTGTAAAAGCGTATTTAATATCAATTATAGGAATAACATGCTTATAATTTAGTCTTGACTCAAAACTCAAGCTAGTTACATATCTATGGCCTTGAACTTTAGTATAATATATACGCTAGCCTCCATATATGTAATTTGCTCCATAGATTTAAGTAACAGCTGCTAAAATATTGTAATGGCATCATGATGATTTTGATAAACTTACATAATATTTTAAATATAATTTATTAATATTTTTTGCATGAATACCCTTTCAAAATTAATATTTACATATATATCCTCATAAAACACTTGTTTTGCTATTTTACCCTTTTTTTATTCTTATTTTTACATATGTACCCACACCATCTAACGTCGTTAAAAAATTAACGGTTTCAAATTAAAATAACTAAAAAACTCCTAATAAGTAGATGTGCAAAAAGAAATATTTATAAGGTGATCACGATGGAAGATGAAAAAGTAATTTTAAAATTTTATTTTATTTTTAATTAAAATAAATATGGTTTTAATTAACGGTTTTAGAAGAACCGTTATATTAGGGGTATTTGTGCAAAAATAGTGTTTTATGAGGGTAGAAAAATAAATATAAATTTTAAGAGGTATTCATGCAAATTTGAATTTTTAAAAAAGTACTTATGTAAAAAAAAAACATATTTATTAAACTACTATATTACGTTTTAAGAACAATTCGAGCATCCACTTGTTTTATTTTTTAATTTTTCTTTATAGAAAATGAGTTACCCTTGTTTTGGCCAGTGGAGGGTCAGGTTAACCATGGGCCCCAATTACATCCAACCCACGAAGACACGAGTCTCTCACTGATTTGTACGTTAAGATGGGAGCGTGCATGTGGATGCACAGCTGATGCTGCAAACTGTTAAGTTCCAATGGACCGGACGAGGGTCAACGCATGCTGACATTTATACCTTTGACTGGCTGGCGGTGGACACCCCAGCCCTCGACAGCAAAGCAGCACACGCCAAATTGCAAATAAAAGAAAAAGAAGTTTGACTTATAATTTCCCCCACTTTTGCACTCTCTCCTGACGCAAGTCTTTCTTTCATCCTGCTAAGGGCGGGTGGGAAAACGGCAGTCTTATTTTCGAGTCGCTTAACATGTGAGCATCACTGCCAAAGAAATTCTGATCCCTGCTCCGAATTCTAGCGCGACCGAATGCCGAGACGTTCGGATCCGGCCATGGCCTCTGGAACAAAAATCATACGGGCGGGCCCTATAGAATATTTATGAGATGGGATTTTTGTTTTACCTCATTTTTTTTTTTGGGTACCATCTTAAAAAAATTTCCAAAAATTCAACAAAAATAGGACTCCCGCCACCTGTGAAGTCCGTTAATTTTTTATTATTTTAAAAATAAATATGAGATGATTCATTGCTGGATATGTATCATTGGCTATGTACGTAGTGTGTATTTGCCTAAAAAAATAATGTATTAATTTACCTGAAAATATGTATTTGCATATCGATTGGCTTGAAAGTGTGTATTGAATCACTACTAGGTCTGTATTAAATAAGCTTTATTTTACAATATGTATCATAAAGTCGCCGAATGTGGAGCACCGGCTGTGTAGAGTGTATTGGTAAAATATAATATTCTAAAAATTATGTATTAATTTATTTGAAAGTATATATTGGGTTGCTAGATAACTAATTTGCTAATTGTATATCATTTGACTGTATATTATATACTAGTAAACATTATGCTTAAAAAATTAAGTATCAATTTATGTAGATGTGTATATTAACTTGCTAAATAACTAATTTACTTGGTTTGTATTACTAAGACATGTAGTATTTATTATTATTATTTATTTTTTTAATTACAAAATTCCGTTAATAAAAAATTATATTTTTATTTTTTTAAGATGAACACTAAAAAAAAGTAAAATAGAAAATCTATCCCATATTTTTTTTGGATTCTTTTTTTTACATAAATACCCTTCTACAAATTTAAATTTCTGTAAATATCCTCTTAAAATTTATATTTATTTCCGTACTCTCATAAAACATTATTTTTTCACAAATATCCCTAATATAACGGTTCTTCTAGTACCGTTAATAAAAATTATATTTATTTGAATTAAAAATAAAATAAAATTTTGAAATTATTATTTTTTTCTCCATCGTTATAGTTTTATAATTGTTTCTTTTTGCACGTCGAATCATTAAAGGTATTTTAGTTATTTTAGTTTGCAAATCGTTAATTTTTTAATCGTGTTAGATGGCGTGGGTACATATGCAAAAATAAAAATAAAAAAAAAGTGGAATAGCAAAATAGATGTTTTAAAAGTATATATATGCAAATATTAATTTAGAAGGATATTTATGTAAAATTTAGTATTTAGGATTTTTTTTTTTTTTTTTTTTTTGTCCTTTCCCACCAACATCATTTTTGTTCTCGCCCCTGTGGCTTTCGGCGCACAGCGCCCAACCATCCGCTCACCGCTTATCCCCAACATCACCCACAGGATGAAGAATCGGCTGGCACGACTCATGAATGCAAATCCAAAGAAAGTGACGCGAGAAACTATACCTGTATAACTGTATTGGATGCTCTAATATAATATTTATGGTTAAATAATTTATTATTCAAACACGCAAAACGAGCCCCGAACATGGACCCAAGCAGAAAAAATTTGCGGGTCCCAGAGGTGGGGGCCAGATGACCTCTCGCTCGAGGGGTGGGGTTGTATCCTTCGCGCGATGAAGGATTCACCGTCGGATCATCCACTGGCTTTGAGAGCTGTGCGGGGTGCATGAATGACTGAGTTCGTAGCGCTTTGAGAGCTGTGCGGTGGATGATCCAACGGTGGATTCGCGCGAAGGAAGGTGAATCCTTCTTTGGTGCGTATGATACAACCCCGATCCCTGGGCCCGAAGTCGCTGTGACCCGGTCCCTTGCACCATCTTTACCGTTCGCTGGCCACGTGCGCCTGCCCCCAGCGCCTTTGTGATCCCACAACAACATAGTTGGTGATGACGTGCGACGCCCCAAGGCCCTGTGTCTCTTCTTGGCCCCACTTGAATAGCCAATTGCGGCCATCCACGTCATCTAACAGAACGATTGCTATCAGATAGGAAACAGCCGAGCCGCACCGCAAAGATTCCAAAAGGATCTCCCTCCTGATTTAGAAAAATAAAGTATTGATTGATCGAGTATTAAGTCAGAGAAATCCACAATTACCTTAATTATCCAATTTATTTCAACTAATGGGGCGAGATAAGTCCAGCAAATTCCCTCGCCACCTACCCGCTCCCCCCTTTCCAGCCCGTCGCTTGCTCAGCATACCATGAATTGATCCGCTCTATCTTATTGAATTCAAAACTCTATTCCAGCAAATGATAGCAGGACGCGTACCCATTACAAAGCTGAGGTCCCAAATACATGGACACGCGTCGAGGAAAAGTACAATTGCAATTACTTCCACGACCCAGAACCGCCATTGCATCATCGGCGCCGCAGCTTTTGCCTCCCAGCGGCATCAGCGGATAACAAATCCTCGGAAACCCGCGCAACAACAGACAGCAATTTCGCAGCTCCAGCGCCCGACACGCCTCTGAAACGCAAGGGCCCCACCTAATTTTTCGCGGGTCATCCTTAAAGCTCCGGTGAATCCAGCCATCCGAGCGGATCGGGATACAGCTGTGTCGGTAGGCCCACCACGTCCGTCCCAGCATCTCCTCTGGTTGTGCCCCTTTCGTCATCATGGGGGCCGGTGGCCGCCCCAACCCCTCTGGCCCTCTAGGAAGCCAAAAAGGGCCGGATTTTTGTGTTCTTACTTTTTTACCCCTCCTTAATTAATCCACCAAGATTTACTAAAACAAGTAAATTTCGTGGAATTTTTAATTTAATCATACAATTATATATTTTTTAAATCTTTCCAGGCCGTCACTGGGTCCTTTGCTTGCAGTGGTGATAAGCACGCCGCGCACTCGCATTCGCCCCTCTCTCTCTCTTTCTTTCTCATTTTCGCTTTTTTGGACCTTTTCCTTCTTCCTTTGTCTTCGAGATCGATCGAGGCCTAGGGTTTGCGTCCTTGGACCGGTTCTTGCGCCATCGTCGCCCTCTGAGGAGGGTTGCGCCGGGAAGTTGGAACTTGGAACGCCGAGGTGAGGTCGAGCACCGAGATTTTTTCTTCGATTTTCTCTCGATTTTTTTAATGGCGTGGACAATTATAACTGTCGTTTCTTTAATTCTCGATTAAACGGCCGAATTCTAGTTTTTAATTGCATCTTCAAGTACCTGCGGCCCTTTCTTGAGCTTCGGGGTCCGATCTAGTTTCTGAGATGATGTGTCTCTGTTTCTTGGTTTGGCTCTGATCGGGGATTCTTTGCTGAATCGGGATGGAGGGCACAGCGCCTGTCGTTAAGGTAGGAAGGTGGATCTGGGACTTGAATCATTGTCATCGGTTTTGATGTTTGCCTTTCTTGTGATGTTTGGATGGTTGGTAGGCTCTGGCCCTCTGGGAGACTGGATTCGATGTTTCTGGAGTAGGAATCTGTTTGGTTCTTGGGATTAGAGTTGGCTGGTTTGTAAAAAATCTAATCTTTCTACATCGTGATGGCGGAGTAGACTGTTGTCACTTTCTTGTGATTGTCTAAAAGCAGAAGTTTTTGAATTGAATCGAGGATTCTTATTCATGTTTTGGACTCTGGTTGAGTGGTATTTTCTGTAGAGTCACTCGTGAGGTCTCAGTTCCCTTAATCTGAGTCATTTGATTGAGTAAAAATCTCGTCTTTCTGCATCAAGTTGCATAATGTTTGCTTCTTAGCATGATCTGGAAATCTTCAATGCACAGTCCTCATTCATATTGTGGTTTATAATCTTTTGAATTGTCTGGAGCGCTCCCATAAGTAGTCATTAATTGTAATTTAAAGGATTTCCTCATCTCACGGAAATGGGTCAGTGGCCACTGGTATCAGGAATTTCGCTTGAACCCACTGAGTTATTGCTTTTATCAAAATATCATAACTTTGCATTCGTGGCTTTAGATTTTGACACCAACTGTGATCTACAAGTATGCTATGCGCAGTTCTTGCCTGTCTCTGTGATGGATACTATCCATATTGATGTTATTGCTTTTCATCTAAATGCATTGCCTTTAGAATGCCATGCACTCTTTATCTATGAAACATATATGAGAACATATATCATCTCATGACCTCTAGTTTTTGTGAAAGTCCTCTCCTCTTGCATCTAATTATTTGAAATTTAAACAGTAAGGCCGCCATGCGATGATTTTGAACATTTCTTCTATGTCACCTACTTAGCCTTTCATGTGATGAAAATTCTATCTTCCTGTCATGCGTTTGATGCACAATGTAGATGTTCTTGTCTGCTGCATCATCCTTACAATCCCACTGTAGTTTAAATTCATTTATGGTTCTTGTATTTGGTGTCTGTTGGATATTTATCTATCCTTCCTCACTATGTCTATCATTTTGTATAAAATTCAAGGACTTGACTTTTAATTGTTTAGTTTTTCCTCCTTCAGTTTTAGATAAACTAGCTTTGAGAAACTCTGTCTTGGTCAAGATATCGGTTTGTATTAGTATCGGACACTTACCAATATGGTATATAAAAGTTCTTGTCCCTTATTATCTCGGTCAATATAAATGATATATTCTAAGATATAAGCTGTTATGGTGTTATACCAGCCAATATTTTCCAATAATATTTTTTATTACCTTAAGTGGATTTTCAAATTAATAAATCAATGCCTTAAAACAGCTGCCCGTCTTGGTTTTACTATGCTGGCCAAGATTTCTATTTCTTGGTTCTGATATATTGGCCAAGATCTCTAAATATTTTGGATTCCTTTTGTAGTTTCCCCACCTTCCATTTCGACTAAAATAAACTGAGATCCTAGTTCATCTCAATATTAATCACCCACTGAGATGACTGATAAATCTTTTTTTTTTTAAATTAAAAAAAGCTTTGCTTCTAAACTTTTTTGTCAAGTGTCATTGTCTCCAAATTCATTTAGTTTGTTGTCAGCCATCAGACCTGGGAAACCTTTATATGAGGCTGTTTTTTGACTTAGCCTATTGCACTGTTTCATGTTTTTATGTTTTGAAGAATCTGAAGCTTTAACATACACTGGTCTTCATCTACAGTTTGAATCATTTTTGTATTGGAAATTATCTTTACATACACAGTTCTTCATCTATGGCTGGAATGGGCACTAATTTGCCTATTGAAAATTTAAATTTCAAGAATTTAATATATTTATAGAACACTTGCTGTGATCTTTCTTCCCTCAAAAAATCTTACAGTTATCTTTCTCTTCTATTTGTTAAATTAGTAATGTAGTTCTGATTGTGGTTGCCTTGGACTAATCATATCCTCACCTATGAATGTCCATTTGCAGAAATTTTCTGCTTCCAGTTTGAAGCCAGAGTCAAGAGAGAGTGGTTCCAGAAGGTCTGAGGACAATATGGCAGTTTCTATGAAGGATTTGGATTCTGCTTTCCAGGGGGCTGGACAAAAGGCGTATCCTTATATTTTAGTTTGATTATTTTTTCAATCTGAGGCTGTTGCAATACATTTTGCACGGAAGCTATGCCATTACTGACAGCACTTGGAGCTTTTCTTCAGAACATTGTTTCTGATGACAATTAATGGTGATCTTTTTCTTTGAAAGCAGAGATAAGTAGTTAACAAATTCAAAATTATCCTGCATCTTGTAACAGTAAAACTAATATGAATATCCAACTTATATAATACGGCTCAAGGTATCAAGCATGGTTCACATTATATTCCTTATGATGTAAAGCATCGCAGGTGTTTGATTCAACTTCAGGCTGTTGAAGAGGCCATCTTTCAAAAAACTGATCATTGGCATCATTAAGATACCGAAAAGTTGCATTAGATTCTTAGGGGTGGAGTAAATTGTAGTTGATTTTGAAGCTGAAGTGCTAGGTTCAATGTCTCACTACATTTAGTAATTCATTTTTCAAATAAATTGTCGGTTGTCAAAGCAAGGTTTTTAGGGAATGGAGAAGTAACTTGTTCTAACCATCAGAAAATGGATATCGTAATTGCTTGGTTCAAAGTACTCGTAAAGGATGAAGCTTTCAGGATTTAATTAGGCAAGCAGATATTTCATATGGGTAGAACAGAGTATAAAGCATGCAAAAACTAAACTGTGAACTAGAAAGAATCCTACAACTCTTATAAGAGGGTACTACTGTGGAAAAGGATTTACAGTGCCAACTCTTGTAAATTGGATGAGGAATTGTTGGTCATAGTAAATGCGAGCACGATGATCCTGAATATTTAGCTATATATATTGTATTGTTGATAAAATGGTGAATATTGTTGCCTCACTGTTTTAATTATTTTTTTATTGTCTTCATGTGGAAGCATGCTATTCTGATATATACAGATTTCATATTCCTTAATGCCAATCAGTGGATTGGAGATATGGCGAATTGAAAACTTTCGCCCAGTCCCAGTGCCAAAGTCGTCCTATGGAAAATTTTTTACAGGAGATGCTTATGTAATTTTGAAGGTAGTTTCTTCTGCTTTACAATATATTTATAATGTACG
Organism: Phoenix dactylifera; assembly: GCF_009389715.1. Taxonomy (NCBI): domain Eukaryota; kingdom Viridiplantae; phylum Streptophyta; class Magnoliopsida; order Arecales; family Arecaceae; genus Phoenix; species Phoenix dactylifera. The sequence continues at coordinate 19,587,614 of NC_052392.1, read as the reverse complement.
TATGTATGTATGTATGTGTGCATGTGCATGTGCCACGTGGTACCCACATCTGGTACTTGTATGGTCTCCTAAGTTGATTTGGATGTGATGAATTATTATTTCAGTTTTTTGTCATTGGTGCTTCTTCTTCTAAGAAGTAGAAATTATTTTTGCTAGTTTGCATAACTTTAATAACTTTATAGTGGAAGTTCGGGCCTATGAATTTTTGTTCTGCTCTGCTGGATGTTTTAAATTGTCTTGTTCTTTGTTCTTGTTGTAATATTAGCTATAAATATATGTAGATGAAATGTTTTTACCATGCTGTTTTTTAATGAACTTGTGATCTTCTTCTTGATATTATGTGTCTTCCAAGAATTCCGTCAATTCAATTTCCTTCTATGTTAATAAATAAAATCCTGATTTTTGAACAGACAACTGCATCGAAAAATGGTTCTCTTCGTCATGATATCCATTATTGGCTTGGTAAAGATACTAGTCAGGTCAGCCATTAAACTCTTCCATTTGACCTTATCTTTGAAGAGTAGTGATGTTGATGCTTGTAATCTGATGCTAATTCTTAATCATTAATTTATACAGGATGAAGCTGGGACTGCTGCAGTCAAAACTGTTGAACTGGATGCAGCCCTTGGAGGACGAGCTGTTCAATACCGAGAGGTACAGGGTCATGAGACTGAGAAATTCCTCTCCTATTTCAAACCATGTATCATACCGCAAGAAGGTGGGGTGGCATCTGGTTTCAAGCATACTGAAGTCAATGAACGTGAGCATGTGATACGCCTATTTGTCTGCAGAGGGAAACATGTTGTCCATGTAAAAGAGGCAAGTCATATATCACTGCGTATCACATATCAGATTACTCTTCTGTCTTGAATTTCTTGGGTGAGCGTTTTCTTTGCCAGCAGGTTCCTTTTGCTAGATCTTCTCTCAACCATGATGACATATTCATTCTGGATACAAAGTCCAAGATTTTTCAGTTTAATGGAGCCAACTCATCTATTCAAGAAAGGGCTAAAGCTCTTGAAGTTGTGCAATATATTAAAGATACTTACCATGACGGGAAGTGTGAGGTGGCAGCTGTTGGTAAGTTGATTCTGTTCAGGAGATCTTCACACACAAACACATATATATTATTGGTTGGACTGACAATGATTAGATCTGATTATTTGGAAATTGTTCACACTAGAGGATGGGAAGTTGATGGCGGATGCTGAGGCTGGAGAATTTTGGGGTTTTTTTGGTGGTTTTGCTCCTCTTCCTAGAAAGGTGGCCTCTGAGGATGATAGAAATGGGGTGGCCTTTTCTACAAAGCTATTCTGGTAATTGTTCTCATGACGCCATTTCTGGAATTTTCATTATGTGAGCCATCACCACACATGTTCTCTCCATCATAGAATTTAGTCAGCTGAGCAAAGATTATCTAATTCGTGTCATTTATGATAGAAATTTTTCCTTTGTAGTGTTGATAAGGGACAAACAGTGCCTATTGAAGCAGATTCTTTGATACGAGAGTTATTAGATACAAATAAGTGTTACTTGCTAGATTGCGGGGCTGAAATTTACGTCTGGATGGGCAGAAATACGCCACTAGAAGAGAGGAAAAGTGCAAGCGCTGCTGCAGAAGTAATTCACTGCTTTCTTGTCAAGGGTCTGTTTGGATGACCCGCTACCTTATCCATGTGAAAAGGGTTGAGAGGAGGCAGGAAGATGGAGGGGTGGGAGGGTAAGGGGGAGGTTATTGAACTTTCAATCCCAAGATTTTTGGGATTTCTGAAATCCCCTTGTTAGTTAGATTTTGGTATCCCAAAAACCTTATAGTTGTGAAAGCAATAGCCTCCCCCAGTTGTGTTCTATACTCAGCCGATTACTATATGAGAAATGTCACATGGCTACTATGGTTTGGCATCCAACAGATCCTTAATATTTTCTTAACCCTGGTTAATTCAATTCCGATTTCTGATGATATATTTTTGTGAAAATGCCATACAGGAATTACTTCATGATCCTAGCCGACCAAAAGCTCATATTATTCGCATTATTGAGGGATTTGAGACTGTAATGTTCCGTTCAAAATTTGATAAATGGCCACAAACAACTGATGTGGCTGTATCTGAGGATGGTAGGGGCAAAGTTGCAGGTAAGTGAGAATATCAAAATTCAACCCCTTTATATCCATGTCTGTATCATTAATTTCTTTTGTGGAGCTCATGAGGCTGTGCAGTTAATAAGGTTGTTCATCACATTGTTCCTCTTCATATGTAGCACTTCTTAGACGTCAAGGATTAAATGTTAAAGGTCTTATGAAAGCTGCTCCTGTAAAAGAAGAAGAACCTCAACCATATATTGATTGCACAGGCAATTTGCAGGTGCTATTTTAACTCCTTTTCCATTCAGATTCTTCACGGATGTCATAATTGTGACTGCCATTCAACTAATAACTACCTTACGACTAATAACTATGAAGATTTGTCTGTACTTTTGTTCATGATGATGAGGCTGCTAGCCTGATTGCATGTTGCACTTTAAATTATAGGCTTAAATGCTAAATATAATGTTTGACTTCAATGCACAGGTTTGGCGTGTCAATGGCAAGGAAAAAACTCTTATTCCATCCTCTGATCAGTCTAAGTTTTATAGTGGGGATTGCTACATATTTCAATATACATACCCAGGTGAAGATAAAGAGGAATATATTATTGGCACTTGGTTTGGCAAGAAAAGCATTGAGGTAAATATTTTTTAGCAACTTAATTAGCATTTTTTCTTGTTAGTCCTGGAAAACATTCATTTGAATATCTATGTGGTTTCTAAGATTCGATATAGAAAAATTGCTACTAACAAAATTATGAATTTCTGAACTGTAAGCTGTATTTAAATATGTTCTGTAAATCCATCTGGCAAACAATCATTTTTTTTATTTTTGGTCTTAGTTTCTTATCACATCCATGAATAATTTTTATTTTTTAAATGAAGTAGGGCTGGTCTCATGGTTTTGCTCTTATCATATGAGCCTGTATGCATCCTGGAAGGTTTTTTATTTTTTTTCTCTTTATGTAATCTGCATTTATATGAATTGCTGAAGGCAAGTTGTTTGTTGCACTAATTTGTTTTATTAAATGTCCCCTATGCTCGCAATGCATTTGCAATTCCTTTTCAACTTGAGTTTTTGTTAGATAAATTGTGGCAAATGGTCATATGGACAAGCTATTTTGATAAATCACTATCAGGAAACTGCAACATATTCAGGCTCATGTTGGCCCATACATATATAAAGATTTAAACATGGACTACAATGCAATGCAATATTTTTGCAAAGATCTGCTGTTGAAAATATCCTCAAAATGAAGTTCGCGTATCATCATCCTCGAATTAATTGGCAGTAGGCAGTAGCGTGGGCTACTATTCTGTGTGTTCCATCCTATATGGCGATTCTAGTGTTTTGCATATATAACTCGAATGGCAAATGTGGAAATGCCACAATAATGTAATTGTTGTTAAGACCGTGTGTCAAAGTTAGTTCCATATGGAATTATTAGAGGTGGATGGATGCATATGGATGATTGGGCCTAAAACTTACCTGCTGAGGCTTTTAGGTTGAAATGGCTTTCAACATGTATGTCAACTCCTTTTGATAATAGGTCTGCCTTGTCTCCCAACAAGTGGTATTAGAGTTAATGGTTGACATTCTTGGACAACTCTCGAAGCTATAAAGGTGTTGGAATTGGTAGCTCTTATGAAGAAAGGTAACATGCAGGTTGGTAGATTGAGTCATAGTGGCCTTGGTGTTGCAGGTTGATGCGGCGAGTGAACTTGATGGAACAAGGCACTAGATTTGAGCACATGCTCAGGGATAGTTCTTGCAAGAAAGGCTCTTGTAAAGTTGAGGTGAAACATGTCTCTTGGAGAGCAAACTATTGGACTTGAGCGGTACAACACTGTGGTGAAGTATGACTCTTGGAGAATGGTCTCTTGGGCTGGACGCATGGTGTACTCAGAAGAGTATTTGGGCACGAAGTTTTATCGAGTAGTGGGTTGGACTCGAGGGAGGGCTGAAATTGATTCACGCGTAAAGTGGAGATTGTTGAGGATCACGTGTGAGGTTTAGTCCCTTATTGAATAATTAGAAATAAATGGATTTATGTAGGCAATTGGGCCTAAAACTAAACAGTTTATGCTTTTAGATTGAATGAGGTTGACTTGTATGTGAACTCCTTCTGATATCAAGATTCCCTTGTCTCCCCAAAAATTGTTCATGTATGAGAGGTGATAGCTTAGCCACACCTCCGCTGTACTAGTATGGGGACCTATACCGGTCAGTAGGTTCAGTACTGTACTAAACTCGATACGCATTGGCATACCAGTTAGCTGAGCAATACACCATTTTGATTTTTTTTATTTTTTCAGTTTTTTATTCTCTTTTTTTGGATTTGAAGTTTTTTTTTTTTTTTGGTTTATTGTCCAATATGTGGTTTTATTATGAAATAGAATTGGGATATGCCTAACCAATATACTTTTGAGTAAAAACACATACAATACAACAAATTAAATCGATTTTAATGTATGTAAAGTATAAAATACATACTAATATCTAAAATTTGGTGAAGTATCGATGCGGTTCGAAAATGTCGGGATCATAATAGTATTCTGGAGGAGCATCACACCAATTTTCCAAGAGGTTGATATTGTGGTAGGCCTCCAAAATCTTTATGTAGTCTACTGGATTGCCACTCTGAAAGGAGTCATCTGACTTTGAAATTGTGTTAGTTATCAAGGATGCCTATAGCAGAATCTAACCTGAGAGATGATTGAGGCTGCAAAGGATGGCAACCGCTTGAATACGATGCCTCAGGCGATCCATATGCATAAGTCATATGCTACCAGTGTGGAAGAAGGCCTGATGTGACTCAGAACAACATATATCTAGGAATCCTACTCCATGTGCAATGTCATCTGCTATAGCAGCATCACTTTCCGAATGATCACGAAGAGCCCATCTCCTACATGCAATGGTGTCCTCGCGAGCTCTACCAGGTCGTACACCGTGGTTCCTATCTTATGTGGCACGAGTAAATTAGGACTCACCGGTGCATTAAATGAGTCATAAATTATGGTGCCTCGTCTTCTTGGCTACCAGATACATCAAATGAGTTGTCGTCGCTGGTTTCGCATGATGATCTAGTCTCTGAATCAGAGTGAATGAATTCCTTCTCAAGTCTCTCCAAGAAGATGCAACTGCCTTGGCCTTTCGTGATGGTCTGAACAACTGCCTTCTTGCCTTGACTTTGCTAAGAGGATCGAGTGGGCCCAACACCTAGGCTGGGTACTGTGGTGGCTTCTCCTCAGCATCTCTCGATTGAGCTGCTAGGAAGATATCTACGACACAGAGCTGTGCGATGATCGGCTCCACCCCCCCCCCCCCCCGGTGGGACTCTTGTGGCTAATCCGTTGGAATTGAGTGTGGAATATGCCGTTCTATTTATTGCTCCGCATCCACCCTAACCTCTAGCTATGAAATTGGCTAGTTGAGGTGGCGATCCTGACTTATCCAGTTTTGGCTTCTGCTGCTGGCACTCAAGCCATTCAATCATCGGATTCTCTTCATCTTGTATAAGTCGTTATGAAGTGGATTGTTATACTTCAGTTTGACTTCCTGCTCAATCTACTTCTGAGGCAAATGCAGATTGTAGTGGACGTACACAATCATTCAACTGCTTCTGCATGAGTTGGTTCTTTTATTTGTTGTGGATGAGGGTGATGGTAGACCGATTGCGCTTACAGCCATTAGAGGAGATCGTCCATGAGAGGATTTGGATTGCCGGCCGTCTTAGGTTCCTAGATGTCATGCCCAAGTGGATCTACCATTTAACTACAAATGTATTCAAAAAAACTAATTATATAACATCCAAGTAAGAGTTGTAGTCCATATCTTAAAATACTTGGACTCATTCTTGTTTTGCTACAACTTGCTCATCGCCGAATCTGCTTGAGTCCTCCCGAAACATTTTCATCTGTAGAAAAGATACATGTTATGTGATGTCAATTATTTACACAAGTGGACAAAGTTAACTCATCTCTTCTTTGTATAGGGCAGCGACCTCTAGGTCAAGTTCCATCTTATAAATAATATTGCATAGGGCAGCTAGAAGTTCCTCATCCATACTTATCCTAGGAACAGTGTACTGAAATCTTGAGTTCAGATAGTAGGTTGTCAATACAGTTTGCAATTGATTTAGTATAATAGTTGTACTCAAAATACAATAGTATATGATGAATAGGTATATGAGTGAAATTATTTGCTAGATGAAACTTCCTATCCATCTGATAATCACCCTTTGGTTGGTATGGCAATATACTCCCGAGCATTCCTTGGGGTTAGCCTCCCTAATCTGGGCCTTAGCAACCATCATCATATGGTAGAGGAAGCCCATCGGGTATCTTTCGCTATCCATTGTTTTCAGCAACCCATATAATGGCTTGATGGTCTTCACAATCCTATTGGCTTGCTGCAAAAACTACTGGCTTGTTACCAAGCCCTTCATGTGACTTCTCTTAGTGCCAATTTGGGTAGATCTGCTCTATTGTCACTCGGCATTGACAAACATCAGACATAGGTCTGCTTTCTTCTCAATAAGGTTATCGCATGTAATGTAGTTCATCGCAAACCGTGTGACTACTAATCTCAAGATATCACCCATTATGTACTTCCTTAGCAAAGCAAACACCCATGTATGGTTGTAGATGAACTGTATGATGGACTGGGTTAAAATTAACTCCATGACCAGCTTCACTGTACGAATCTTTCCGATGTCCAACACAAGGTCAATGCAATGTGGATCACATGGGGTCAAGAATATACATAGCCGCTTGTCCATCAAGATCTCTTGGTGGTCTTGTACTGTGGGTCATTATCGGTGACCAATTTGCATGACATTGTGTTCTCCTACTTGATCAATTATCTCCTTTATCAATATGAGAATGTAGTGGGCGTCGTGCATCTAATCGAAGGCATCAATTGACTTGTGGAAGAAAGTTCATATCACAGTAGGTTAGAAAATTGTTGATGCTCCACCTGCTGGGATTTGTCCAACCATCACATATCATTGTCAATCCATGTGTCCCACTTACACTGGTAGGAGACTATCCATTTTTGCAACTCCTTATTGTTGTCCTGTAGATCACTGTAGATATCCTTCAGCCCTAACGGATCCACACCTAGTCCGGTGCTTTGGATGGAGATGATGGTAGACTGCTAGTATGTATTGTCTGCTGTATTAGCTGGAATATGGTTAAAGTAGAATCATGATGCAATGGCTCTCCACATATACTTCTTATCCTTGAGTAGTGTGGTGTCTATCCTCGACCGCTTTGAATCTTTGCTCGGAAAACCATGTGGATTTAGATCATGAATAGCGCTCTTTGACAGCTTCTCCTTGGAGGCCTCTTCCCTTTCCTTCTTCCAAAGGCCTCAAACATGGATGCCAATTGGGTGTGATCTTTGTCGACGACCTCTTTAAATGAGGTCCTTCTGAACTCCAGATCTGCCTGGTAGTCCCCAAACCAAAGTCTGACTCGTCCTGAGAAGACTCGGTGTTCCACCTTTACTTTCTTCTCAATAGTCTTTTGTTTTGCTATCTTGAAATCGATGTACTTTATAAGCTATCGGATCTCCTACAGGCATTTTTGGTACATAGATATGTCAAGATACTATTGGCTAGTTGGTGCTTCAAGTTTGTTACTCCGCTCTCTTTGAACTCTTTGTTGCACCATTTGCACATCCTGTGGTGCCGACCTGAAAGCATGATATCATGATCATAATCAATGTCATGCTCTGGATTCTTCTTCATATGTGGATCCATTCCTACAAGTTTATAGAGCACATTCCAACTTAGCCTAGAAAAATAATTATACATTATCTACATGTAATACAAACTTTTTTTATAATTTCTACCATTCATTAAATAATTTTTAATTAAAATTTAATGAAGAAATTAATATTAAATTGAAAAATATCTAGAAAATGTATTTTAATTCAAAATAATGTAGAACCCCAATATTGATGCTACATATATTTTTATCTCAAAGTATTGTTGTTTAATTATTTTTTCAAAAAATTAGGTTTTTTTTGCGTATATATCCTTCTAAATATTAGAATTTGCATGAATATCCTTCCAAAATTGATATTTTCATGTGTACTCTTATAAAACACTTATTTTGCATGTATCTCCTTTTTTTTCTTGAATTGTACCTGCATCATCTAATGCCATTGGAATTAGCAATTTAAAATTGAAATGACTGAAAAACTTTTAATTGGTAGACATGCATGAAAAACTTTTAATTGGTAGACATGCAAAAAGAAATATTTATAAAGGTATGCATGTAAATAGCAACTTTACAAGGGTATTTATGCAATTTCACATATGTTGGAGGGTTTACAAAAAATCCTTTTAAAACATAGTGAATTTTCCCAGTAATGCAGAAAATTAGTTTTCTACTTTAGAAAATAATTCTGAATTATCCATATGCAATACTAAATTTTCAATTTTTATTATTTAAATATTTTTATTTTTTGTTTAAAAAGTTAAATATAAAATATTGAGAAAATTAATTTAGCCTTGAATCCGTGTGGCATCCTAACAAAGGATGCTACATATATTTTTCTCAACTCGTGGGCATGCAAAAAACACCACTTTTCAAATTTATTCAAATTTGGATCTATATCATAATGTGCATGATCATGCCCAAATTTAAATAAATCAACACTAAATTTTGATAAAGAGTAGCATGCATGCCCCTAATTATGCTACTGATTTTACAGAAGTTTTTAGACAAATTATTTTTAAAACTTTTAATACAAAATATATTTTTTAATTTAAAAAAATTATGCAGTTAATGAAAAATTATGATTTTGATGGCATTGTATAGATTATCGATAGATCTACAACATATCATGAAATCATGTCGAAATCGAAAAAATTGGCATGATCTCTCTTTGTTTTCCCATTTTATTGCTGACTATCGGTATGTAAACAAAAATTAAGCTTGAAATGAGGGGAGAGGTATTTTACCTAATTTTGAGCTTTGATCTGATGTGAAATCTGTGAAATCCCGTATGTTTTGGGATTTTTCGGGATTACAAAAATGAAAAGAGGCTAAGAAGGTACGGGAGGCCTTCTCAATACCTCCCTCTCAATTATTGAAGTAGAGGTGGAGCTTGAACCGACCCCATACTAGTACAAACCGGGCGGTTCACACTCGTACCGCACTCCGAATCACCCGATTGGGAGTGGTTCCATTCATTTTTCCAACCAAGGGGCGAACTGGAGTGATGCCGTCCTCAGTACGGATCGGTACATGTGTATGGGCTACTTGGAATCCTAATTGATGCATATTGCATACATGTGCTCATAATAGTTGATGGTGGAAAGAAAACTTTGTGAGGAAGATCAAAATGCTAGAAGATCCTTCATGAATAAATTTAGATAGTTCCATGCGGACAAATGTATCTAAAAAAGAATCTAGTTGTACACACCAAACAACTCAGATCCGAGGAATATAAGAGGTTATATTGGCCATAAGGATGAAGATTTCATGACAGTCATGACAAAGGCTCTATAATGTTACATCGAGTCATTGAAAACAATTCTCGACTCCACTTTCAAATGACATCGAGCTTTTTAGTTAAAGAGCATGAAGTTCTTCAACCATAATGTGTGCTGTTATAAATGTTGCAATACCTTTTTCAGTGAGATTGTCTACTCATGAGCACGAATGTTTGAATGCTTCGTGGACCTGTGCTAATGTGGCTGAGTAGCGGGACCATGCTGGGGTCATATGGGATAGACAACTAACAAATGCACTGGATTAGTATTCAATTGAGTACTCTACCTCTTGTAAGAAGCCACTAGTATGGTAAACTATTTTAAGCACTGGTGAGACTTATTTAATATTTCTATTTTCTGTCGCAGTTTTCAAGGTTCACCGTACCGACCGTACCAACGTACCAGTGAGGTCCGGTACCAGTACCGAACCGAGCCGAACTGGTATCGTATCGAAAGTGCCACAGCATGTGGCTGTCTCTTATGAAGAACACCCCGTACGGGTGCGAACCGAGCCAGTTCGGTTCAACCGGCCTTGAACCGATTGGTTCTGGCATAGATTGGGTTGGAACCGATTTCAATAGCCGTACCGTACCGGTGCCAACAGGCTGAACCAACCGATACTGGTCGGTTCAACAGAACATGGCAGTTCCCCAACTCTACGCACTTGGATGAGATGGAAAATTTTGCTCATATTCATTTTGCGGAAATTGGTTTTGATGGGGCTCGATCTAGGCAGAATTTGATGCATAGTGGATGGTATAAGGCAATTTGTTAGCATGAATCAAGGGTCATATTGAAATCTAATAGATAAAGATGCTTGATGATGTTCATCGGAGTCGTTTTGGGAGACATAAGATTGCTTGGTTAAGTTTTGAGATAGGCCAGGGAGGCCTTTGACTTTTGTATTAAAAGTAAGGTGATGCTTGTGCTATCTTAGAGAAAGTTGTAGTACTGATAAAATGTATTAAACCTGTGGTTGTTTTTTCATCCTCAATATCCCTATATTGTATGTGATTGTAATTGGATTGTGGATGCACTACTACCATGAGGCTGATGTATGATATTAGAAAGGTTGTGCTGCAACCTATGTTAAGTACTAGTGACATGGTTGTGATGACCCCCCCTCATAACCACATCATTCCCTTAGTTCCATCTATTCACCATATTCTTCTGAAGTTACATGTTACTATAAGAAGTCTTCATATTGTGCTTAACATGCTTCTGTACACGATTTTCTTGTAGTTCAGTTATTGAGGGTTTGAGTATATATGAACATTGTTATAGTTGATGCTTCAGTCAGAAGACATTTGTTTGGACAAGGATACTTGACTTACAAATGCTTGTATTAAATGGTTGACGACTTATTTACATTGGCTTATTTACTATTCTTTGGATGATTGTGGATTTTAATACATTTTGCGCACCTGTTCAGCTTTATAAGCATCCTGCTTATAAATGGGCTGAATTTGTCTGGAGGTGTGGATCATGTGGAGCTTTTAAGAAGGGTTCTTTATAGAACTATAAGTCAAACCTGTTTCAACACTGGAATCAATATTCATTGGTCATGGATGTTGAAGCTTGCAGTATTGTTAATTGTTATACACTGAATCATCTCTAACTGATTACAGGAGGAGAGGACTGCAGCTATTTTACTTGCTAGCAAGATGGTTGAATCTTTAAAATCGCAGGCTGTTCAGGTAATTTATCAAAAGCTTCACTTTGTTTGAATGGACTAAATTAATTCTTGTACTAATTTATTATAGTCTTAATGATTTCCTGACAATGCATGTACAGGCTCGCTTTTATGAAGGAAAGGAACCTATTCAGTTCTTCTCCATCTTCCAGAGCTTCCTTGTGTATAAGGTTTGTTTGGATTATCAAAACCTATTCAGTTCACCTCTATCTTCCAGAGCTTCGTTGTGTATAAAGTTTGTTTGTGTTATTAAAGTCTATGCTGCAGAGTGAACTCCTTTTTATTTCGATATAGATCCATGATGTAATAGCTTTAATTATAGCATCAAGAACTATGTTGAAACCTGTTATATTTGTAACTTTACAGGGTGGTCTTAGCTCTGGATATAAGAAATATGTTACAGAAAATGCCATCAATGATGAGACATATTCAGAGGATGGCATTGCACTTTTTCGAGTTCAAGGATCTGGACCAGATAATATGCAAGCAATTCAAGTTGATCCAGTAGGTTCTTCTTAAGTTTGTCATCTTTAATCTATTTCATAAATAATTTTATTTAAGTAATGGTAAATTTCATCACGGAGCATTATTGCTGATTTCTTGTTTAATTTTGATCAGGTGGCATCATCTCTGAATTCGTCTTACTGTTACATATTACATAGTGGCAATACTGTCTTTACATGGTCTGGAAGCCTCACCACCACGGTTGACCAAGAACTACTTGAGAGACAACTAGATCTGATTAAGGTCTGACAGAATTTTTATCAATACGATCAGATTAATCTTGTGAAGGTTCCATAATAGATTTGTCTACAATTCAAAGACTGCGAATGTGTTTACTTTGTCATGCAGTTTTTCCTTTACATAACATTTTCTGATCTTAGTTTATCAATATTGGAAAATAATATGGAACATATACTCCTATATTTTAAGGGTCATATAATTGTTACAGGCAAAACATGTTTGTTTTCAATATCTGGCATGTCTCACTTCTGTTAAGTAGTACCTTGTATCCAATTAAAAGACTAAAAGCTTAATTCTATTTACTTTTTTAAGTTTTATGCTTTTAAAATTCATTTGTCATATACATTTTTCATCAAACACTTTGGGAAAGAAGCTCAAAACAGTATTAGTTTTCACTGACAGAAACTTCAATGCAATGGCTTAAGTGATTTCATCATATGTGCAACTTGTATGGTCTTTTATTGGACATACCAATCCCAAGGATTCAAGTACCATGCTGTACCAGTCTGTACTGGCTGCACCATACTGTGCTTGTTTTTTTATGCCTCTCAGTACTGTCAAGTACTGACACAGTAGCTGGTATCACCTTTGCTGTTCGAGCACCAACTACGGTACCATATACTATTGGTAATGAGTGGTATTGCACTGTTCCTGCACGACTTACAGGTAGTGGTACTGAGACTTTAAACCTTGACCAATCTAACATGGTGGACTGGATTTATGTATTCAGTTTGGTACAAGGCAATTCTTGTATATTCCTTTTGAAGTTGATACATCTCACATGTGATGAAACAAATATCTAGAGACAGGTTCCCTTATGGGCTAAAGCATGATCTGGTTCCCAATTTTTTCTCCTCTGAGTTCTCTAATACATCAGGGACTCTCCTTTCGCATAATTTTCACCCATCAGATTTTTCCTCCAACTGTAGATTCTCACAAAATCCTACAATAGAAGCTCAGCAGAACTATCCGACAAATTACTCCCTGCGTCTGAAGACACATGATTGGATTACTTGTTAGAAATGGAAGTTGAGACTTTGTAGCTTCTCTGTAGTTGCAAAGGATACCTTCAAATTGGTACCGTATTATGTTTAAGGTCTGATTTGTGCCACCTGCTTCAGTTGTTCCTACACGTTCTGTGACCTGATTCCGAAATTGATTTCCTTGGATGCTCTTGCTGTAACAGTCTTCAATTCATGTGGCTTGCTTAATTATATGTCAATCTTGAGATAATTAGATGGAAAGTTCTAAATGTTACATGATGTTACAGAGAAGCATCTTGTATGACATAAAGTTCTCCACATGGATCGAGGTCCATACTAATGACCCAAATAAATTTTGTGGAGGTTCTTAAACTTGATCATGTCTTTATTATCCAATTGACCCTTAAACCTTCTCAATGTTTTTATATTCCCGCGTAACTATCATCATTGCTGTAGCTTCTGTAATGACGAAGTACATTATGTTTCTTGGTTTTCATTTTATAACTCCGGCAGCGTATTGGACTCTCCTATACACTCGGAAAAAAGAGGTCTATGCATCTGACTTTTGGTCAGACTGTCAAGAGTGTCTTTAGGACCGGTAATAAATCAGCTTAGTAATGATTCTAGTAAAATGGAAGTTAGGTGAAGGCAAGGATTCAAGTATGGGTGCTGATCGGCATGCGAGTAATACACCAGTATGGTACTTGTCATGCCATGCTGGCACACATGCCACACTATGCCAAGAAAAAGGATTTAGAAACCATTTTAAAAATATTTTATAGAAAGAGCTTAATAAGTGTCATGGCACCCATATGCTAGGCGTTAGTACTGGCTCGCACATACTGGGCAAGTGGATCTTGAAACCATGGGTTCATTTTTTTGGGAAATGAATAAAAATGTTACCATACTATACTTGAATCTATAGGGTAAGCCTTTGTGTGGTGGTAAGGTTGCTTTATCGTGAACTGGGTGTCACGGGTTCAAAATACAGAAACATTCTCTCTGCACATAGAGGTAAGGCTGCATAAATCTAACCCTTCCAGACTGCAGTGGCGGGAACCTCATGCAGTAGGCCACCCTTCTTTTATAACACTTGAATCTAATTTAGTCTGTGAAAAGAATAAAAATTTATAACAGTGTGGTGCATATTAATGTTCTTGTGAATTTTTCAGCCAAACGTGCAGTCCAAACCACAGAAGGAGGGAACAGAAACGGAGCAGTTTTGGATTTTATTAGGAGGCAAATGTGAATACCCCAGTCAAAAAATTGTGAAAGAACAAGAAAGTGATCCTCACCTATTTTCGTGTACTTACTCAAAAGGTAGGAAGTTGAAAAATCTGCTGTTGGTCTTCATTGCCTTGTTTTTCCTTTGATTTATTATCTATTATTTATCATTCTATGTGCTGTTGCTGAGCTGTTAAATTTCTGTTTCACCATACCAATATGTGCTGTGATGTACATGGGGATATGCAGGCAATTTGAAGGTATGTCTTGGAAATCTCTACATTAATCTTGTGAGAATCAAGCATTAGTTGCCTCTGTCAATGACCTAATGTTGTTAAATGTGTCTATGTTGTGATTGCAGTTAACAGAAATTTTCAACTTCACCCAAGATGATCTGATGACGGAAGACATATTCATTTTAGATTGTCACTCAGACATCTTTGTTTGGGTTGGACAGCAGGTTGATTCAAAAAGCAGATCAGAAGCTTTAAGCATTGTAGAGGTATGAATTGTTATGCCTTTGTTAGACGTAGGTGTCTTTCTTATATCATATTTACTTTGCAAGCAGCCATTTGCCATTTTGATTTTGGTGAACTTTCGTTGTTTATATGCTTATATTACTAGTTTCAACCAGAAATTTCTGGAACATGATTTTCTTATGGAAAATCTATCTCGAGAAAATCCAGCATACATTGTTACAGAAGGAAGTGAGCCTCCCTTCTTCACTCGCTTCTTCAACTGGGACTCTGCAAAATCAGCAGTAAGTATTCACATTGTATTGTTGAAATTCTGCATATCTTCATTGGTGCCTTCTTGAAATTCTGCATATCTTCATCTGATGCCTTCTCTAGCGATGTGCCATCTTTAATTGGTCATCATGTATGCTTTGGAGGAAATGAAGGACCACATTTGATTAAGGGAATTCTGAGTGGTTCTACTTCAGAAACCAAGTTAGTCATGTTAATGTGCTGCTATGCTGACCCCAAACAATTGAGACAAGGCCTGATAATCATTATTATGGTTATGCTATGGCTCTTGAAATTTCTTTTTGGCTGCAGATGCATGGTAATTCGTTCCAGAGGAAGCTAGCAATGGTGAAGAACGGAGTGACTCCAACATTAGATGTAAGAAATTATTCTTTCCCTTGTTGCAGATAGGTAGCATAGTTTTAATTACATTACAATTTTTAGTTAAATATCTTTTTTCAAAAAAATGTAGTATTAATATGTGGATTGATTCACGAAAGGGCGAGTTCATAGGCATGGAAGTTTCTAATGTCATGTAATGGTAGGGTAAGGCTAAAGTGAGTTCGTACTTTATTCCTTGTATCATAACAGAACGTCCCCTCTCTTTGCTTCTTGTTATCTATATTTGGTGTCTCCTTTTTCATTGCATGCCGTTGATTAATCTACTAAACAAAAGCCATATATATATCTATGCTAGTTGCTTTCTCTCTATTTTTTTTTCCTGTGGAGCCTGCTTCATCATGTCCATAAAGAACTTGTCAGCCTTATCCCTTCCTTGATATGCATAAGCACTATTCAAGTTAAGTTCATCTCTAGATGACAATCAAGTCCAAATGTATAGAGGACCATTTGTCGCAGCATGCCATGCTTAGTCTTCTCTAGCCAACTTCGAACGACCTTCCTTGTGGGAGTACAATATCTGAGAGCATTAATTGTTCAATTTTTTGACATGCTGCAACTATAAAGTTAACAACGACTTGCTGGGAATTGGACTTAAATTGCAACTAGGACCGTTCATTATGATGTTTCTCAACAATTCTACCGCTGTTGCATGATTGATTTCTATGGCAGTATTTCTTTCTCCTCTTTTCTTGCTCATCTATGCTTCTTGAAGAATTTTTCTGCAAAGAAAAATTGGTGGATATTTCTTGCTGATTAGATATTTGCTCCAACTCAGAAGCCTAAGCGGCGAACACCAACATCATACGGAGGAAGGTCTAGTGTGCCAGACAAATCTCAGCGCTCTAGAAGCATGTCATTCAGCCCTGACCGTGTTCGAGTTAGAGGGAGATCTCCTGCCTTCAATGCACTAGCTGCTAACTTCGAGAATCCGAATGCCAGGAATCTCTCAACCCCTCCTCCAGTAGTTAGGAAACTTTATCCAAAATCTACGACACCTGATTCTGCAAAGTTGGCTCCAAAGTCAACAGCAATTGCCACACTCTCTTCTTCTTTTGATCGCCCAAAGGAAACTATTATACCAAAATCATTAAAAGGTATGTGACAACAATCTTTTGAAAGCAGAAGAGTATATTTGTTAGCAAGATCTCAAACTTGGTTGCATTTCTTTGGCTGAAGTGAGCCCTGAAATCAACAAACCAAAACCAGAGGCAAATGCGAAGGACAGCATCACTTCAATGAGCAATAGAATTGAAGCTCTAACCATACAGGAAGATGTGAAGGAAGGTGAAGCTGAAGATGAAGAAGGCCTTCCGATATTCCCCTATGAACGCTTGAAGACATCATCTACTGACCCTGTTACAGAAATTGATGTTGCCAAGCGAGAGGTAAACCATCAGATCATTTGATCCTGTATTGAAATCTCTATCCCAATCTAATTTTTTATTTTTTTCTTGGCCACGGGCAGACTTATTTATCTTCAGCTGAATTTAAGGAGAAATTTGGCATGACAAAGGAGGCTTTCTACAAGCTACCCAAATGGAGGCAGAACAGACTTAAAATGGCTCTTCAGTTATTCTAAGTCCGATAATTGCTCTAGCTTTGGACCTGCCTTGCACATCTGTATGCATACCTTCTGACTCTCTTACAGTCGAATTTGCGATTAGTCCTGTTGAATGTAGTTAATCCGGGTCGAGGGGACCCATAATTAGGTTTGAAGGGACAGCGTCAGTGCTTTTTTAGCTGCTTCTGCTCCCAAATAGTGTGTTGGCATCAACACAGGTTCGCCATTTTTACTTTTTTTTCATTCTGTTTGATATCCTGCTTTTCTTTATTTTCTGAGGTCACAGGTTTGGTTGCGAGCTTGCATTTTTGTTTTCTTTATTTAATGATTGTTTTTAGATTATTTAATGATTGTTTTTAAAGGTGAAAAGGGGTTGTCCCAGAAAATGAATGGTTTGTATGTTGTAGCTGAGGGAATGTTAAAGTGTGTACAGCAGAGTGTAAAACATATATATGGGAAACCAGCTTGCACCTTGGTTTGTTTTCTCAATAAAGCCTGATTCTGTGTGTGTAAAGCTTTGCATTCGTGGCTTGGTCTGTTTTCATGAACCAACACTTGAAAAGAACTCAATTGGTTTTGCCTCTTTGTTCACATTGGCATCCTATGGTATATTTAGTGCAGGTAAGTAAATTTTGGACGGTTTTTGCGACGGCTATGTAAGATCTGAAAACAAAACCTGTCATTCGTGGGTTCGAGGAATCTCTCAATCTTTGAATTCAAAGTTCCTTTTTTTTTTCCTCCCGAGTTCAAAGTAAAATCACTGGTAGATATTTACCTATAATAGTTGATATCTGTCTCCTTCAAGAATTACTAATGTTATCTTTCCATCAAGATGTCATTCTTTGGAGGTATTCATAGTCCTGATCAGCCGTTGTCATGAAGGAGTTCATTAATAGCTTAAAGTTCTTTTGGCCGGCACCGCATCGTTGTTCTGTGCTAGGTATGGTTGTTTGATTTCCCGTCCGCATTATAAGATTTGCCTTGTAAGGATGGATTACTGAGTGGCACAAGAACTTGCTCAATATCTCAAGTTGGAGGCATGATCTTAGTAAGGAACACGGATGCATGGCAATCTCTATTTACAACCCATGCCAAGTGCTCCACACTAGTGCTCTGTAAAGGGCAGAAGGAAAATTAAGTCATGCAATCTACATTTTTAGCTGAGCTAAGACTTCGTTTCTAATTGCAACCCTGCATTTCTTGTTTGGCTAGCAGAATTTGTTATTTATTGTTGGAAAATGCAAATTTCTCTACTAAACACAAATTTCATGGGAAAAAAAATAATCCAAATTGTCATTGGGACATAATATGGTCGTGCTATCGAAGGATACAACCCGCGATAATACGAAGCCAACCATTATATTGAGCTTCCAAATCCATCTCAAATAAAATATAATAAATAAAAGTCTAATTTCATCATCCACTAAATAACAAAGTAAACATCCATTCAGAGCATCTAAATCCAAATATAAATACCAACCCATAATTCTCAATATTTAGAGAATTACTAACCTACAAATTCATAACCAACTAAAGAACAAATATTCTACTGCAAATCGCTAAACTTGCTGGTTCAACTCCAAGTTTGGACCATCTTTTATCCCTACTGACCCTATTTGTCTGCAAAGAGAAAAATAAAAATAAAGATATGTAAGTGACATAGCTCAGTAAGTAAATCTTATATACCTTACCATATCAAGCATAAGTTTTTATATGACAATGCATCATTTAAAAAAATATAATAGATATTACAAAATAAAGTATTTCGTAGTACAGTATGATAAAACAAGTTATTAGCCAATCATGCATGCATAAATCATCCATATTTGATAGACATGGTTTCAAGTTTATACTGCAAATAAATTCATGAATCATTCTTCTGCCATTTAGCCACATCATAGCTCGAAATATTGCTCACAGGTATTTATGCTAAGTTTACTTTATACCCAGGCTTATGTTCGTAATCATCAAAGTATCATATTTCATATATCAACTTCATACCCACTAGTATGGCCTGTGTTCGTATGCATGTGCTTTCGGATGTTGATTTTCTCTAATTTTAGAGATCATACATAACTATTTGAGAGCTTTTAAAATATTTATATCTTTTTTAAAAAAATATATACATACGTAGATAGAAAAATACTAAATGGTGCGATAAAATTCATCATGCTTCATATACATGCTATTTTTATTAAAAATATTTATGGAACCACTTTTTATAATAAATCATGATTTTTATAACACATTTGTTGATCCATAATTTTAAAAAAATATGATATCTTTATTGGTAAAATCATATGCATGAAAAATATGTAATTTGAAAAATAATAAATATGAGATTTATTTACTAGTTCGAAAACTAGTAAGGAGTATAAAGTTTCCTTATCTCTTTCGCTTTAGACCTTCAAACTTCACTAGGCGAATCTGTTAAATGTCGGCTTCGGCAGTGTTTTCCGGCCTCGATTTTTGGATGGGCACAATACTGGGGAACGATGAGTTCGAAGGAAGAAAGAGGGAGAAATAGGAAAAAAGAAGAGAGGAGGAGCCGTAATGACCGTCGGTGGAGGGCCATAGAGGGAAAGGGGTCCTATTTATAGAGGTGACTTAGGATTCTAGCGGTCTTAGGAGAGTTTTAGTGGCTTTTGGTCTCCTATTTCTTCTAATAGTCACTTGCTTCGAATGAGAAAGCGAACTCCTATGAAGAGTCTACTACTGCTCATCGCGTGCGATGCATGCACAGGTCCAGCTTCCAGGTCGGGATGGTCAAGTGGACTAGCCCTGACTATGCCATCACACATAATCTAAGAAATCATAGCAAGCTTAATTTTTCATCCGTTTTGAAGAGTTTGCTGACATGTGTAAGATTAATATTTTGATGTAGGAACAATTTTTGTTGAACCATAGAATAACTTGAGAAGTACAATGATATAATTTCAATGAACAAAAGATATTAGATGGGCAACTTTCCACTGTCAATCTTCCAGAGTTGTTCAAGCTCTCGTTCAGGATAGTCTCCAGGAGCCATGGCGAACACAAAGTCCTACACATCCAAACAAAGTGGAAATCGGCTGTGATAGAATTTTCTGGAGATGTTGTCAACACTCTTTCTCCTTGGGATATGGAGTCTAGATCGATTGACTTCTCCAGAAGCACCTTGACTCCCTTAGATTTCCACCATTTTAGTGCCTTATTTGAAGCTTTTGGTCCTATAAATTCCAGGAACCTTGGCCCTTCATGGATTAGAGCCACCTTCCTCTCAGGGGAGTCAACTTCAATCTCTTGGGCAAGTTCCACACCCGTTGGTCCACCTCCAATGATTAGGACAGAGCTGGATGAATTTATCTTATTGTTATCTGAGATTGGAAATGACGAAAGTTACTGATGAGAAGGGATAACTTTGAAGACGTGAATTTTCTTTTATTCCACAAACCCTTGTGTTTTGCTCTCATTTCCTAATTTGCTCGAGGAACCGTGAGACCCAAGAGCAGCACTGAATCTGACCCGAATTTGTCTAATAAGCCACCAAAATTTTTCTACTGCTGCCACAAGTAAGTACATGCGATCTCAACTGCTTGTAATGGATAATAACAGGACATCATGCGTCAAGAAGCTTGGAAAATCATTAGTGCTTCTTCTCTATTGCTATTTTTTCGGACAAATCTCTAATTTGTGAAACAAGAAGCTCTAACTTGCAAGCAAAACATGGCATGTCAAACCAATCCATTTCACAATGACCATCTTAACAGTATAAATTTCGATATCACAAGATAAGAATATTTTAATTAGAATACAACCCAGTAGCATTGACGCTTCACTATTATCTTTATCGTATACTACCAATGCAACAGCTGAGAGAAAGCATGATATCAAAAAATTAGATAGATCAAAAGATCTGGAAAGTAGGATTCTTGGATTCCTGAATGCAGGTATCTTTATCCATTTCGTCCCAAAATTAGGCCAAGGACAGGGCATATCCCGGTGGAAACAACTGGTGTAAATTGACCCGGTCCACCCCGGTTTAGAAGAATATTGGGGGGCTGTATCACCCCATCTATAACCAACCAACTCCTCCCATTACAAACAAACCTATCTGTCTCCCTCTCCGTCTTCCAACCCCTTTGCTTCCTTCCTACATTCAAAATGACCTCCGACCAAGGAAGGGAAGCCTTGACGTGCGAAGCAGTCTCTATTTCAAAGAAAATTTCAGAACAGCATGCAAAGTTTTGACCATTCCAAGCACAAGGTATATATCCCATTATTATTTGCAGCAATTTCTCGTGAAATTTCGACTTAATTTCTTGTTATTTCATATAAAAAATATATAAAATATCGATTGAATGGTATCATGTTGTATTAGTCATTGGTACATCTATATAAAAAATAATGCATTGATCAATGATTCTTCTAACGCTGTCTTTTGATTGTACGTGTCTGTATTGTTGATGAGATATTTGGTTCGAACGTAAGATCTTCTATTATTTGGGTTCCAAGCCACCCTTCACGTAGTATGGGTCATGCAGGGCATACACATCACAGGGGAAAGGAAATGTTCTGATTGATGTTTGAACATTTTGCTTCTAAGATGATTTTTTGACAAGATCTTGATACTGCTTGACATCAAGTTTAGGTTCGGGGTTGCCTTCCACCCCTGAGACGTGGCTGCTGTCATTCATGGCTGCAGGCTTCGGCTCCCGTTTTCATGCATAAGCCATGAGTCATGAACCAACCCCTTGTTTATATAGTTAAGTTCATGTCAAATACACTTTCAGCTATAAGAAAATTTAAGGAAATGGTACAAGCATTGTGATATTAGTACGTCAATACCATTGTGATATTATATCAATGGTGATCAGAGGTCAATATTTTCTTTTTCTTTTTTTCATAAGAGGTGATCGGAGGTCAATTAACTTCTCTGTGCTTTCTTGAGCTTTGTTAAGATTGGTGTTTCTCCATGCATATCTAACGAAGTTAGAAGGGATCTGAAATCATAGTGGTGTAAGATAACAAAGAACAAAGTCAATAAATCATGATAGTTATAAAATCCCATTAAAAATATCCATTATTTAACGTAGTAACACAAAAAAGATTTACATTGTACTTGCCATTTACAAACTTCTAGGAAATGCATCCAATAATACATCTTTAACGAAGCTGTTTTTGCTCATCAGCCTTGCAGCCTGCTTTCTAATTAGCAACTTTGTTTGCATATTGGGACTTTCAGCCCATGGCTACTGGAGTTAAGGAAGTCCACCTTAAAGAGACGGGCAACTCGGCTCCTTCAACCCCTCGAAGGGTTCTTCTCTCTCATGGGAGACAAACAACGGCAGACTGCCCTAATGGGGACATCCCCATGGCACAAGAAAAGCCAGTCCCCAACTATCTCAAACCAACCATGAGCTCATGCCATGACACCTTATGCACATACCCCAAGAGCCAGCAACAGCATGCTGAGGATTCCATAGCAGCTGCCGGTGCTAGGAAACGTCTTATTTCTATAAAGTCCATGGAGAAGCCTGCGTTGCCATCATCCCTACTTAATAAAACCCCCAAAGGGAGGACATCAAGAACCGACCTCTCGCCGAAGGCTGCCCTCTCTCCAAAGATTGTTCCAGAGAAAGCATCAAAGGCTCGTACAATTGGGAAAACTCTGACAAGGGCAAAAAGTCTCCCACAGAGCATGCCAAAGAGAAGAGAAGCCAATGGCACCCCTTGCACCACCACTGCGACCAAACCAGAGCAAGAGGAAAAGGTTCCCTCCATGGACGTTGGGGTGCATGGTCATGCTGCCCGACATGGATCACAGTCCCCAAAGAGCAACACCGAAGCCAAGCGCTGCACAAGTTCAGAGGAGAGTGATACTGGGAAGCCAAGGGCTCCTCCAAGGAAGGTGTCAAGGAAGGTTTGCGGAAATGAGGGAGCGCCGAAGAAGCTGAAGTTCCAGCGAGGGAGGGAACAAGAAGGTGACGGAAAGGAGGCAGTGGCTAAAAGGTTGAAGTTTAAGAAAAGCGAGAGGGGGGTGGAGGCGGCAGGAGAGGGGAAAGCGGAGCAAGAGAACGTAGTGTTAAAGAGACAGGAGGTTAAAGAGAAGGATCCACCACCTGCCTATAACGATGTCATAGAAGAGACAGCGACCAAGCTGGCAACGAGGAGAAGCAAAGTCCAAGCACTTGTGGGGGCATTCGAGTCCGTCATTTCATTACAAGAACCGGAGACTCAACCGAGTCAACAGCAGGAGCCGGCGGCGGCGAAGGTTGGAAGAGTTGGTCAACCAACTAAACTGAAGCCAGCGAAGGAGGAGGTCAAGATTGGGAAAACTGACGCTGAAAGAGGTCAACCAGCTCGAATGAAGCCAGAGGAGGAGGAGGTCAAGGTTGGAGAGAAGGGTGCCGGAATAGGTCAACCAGGTGAACAACAACAACAGCCAGAGGAGGAGGTGAAGAGTGAGGAGAGTGGCAAGGAGTCGTCAAAGGGCAGTCAATCGGGTCCAGAGAGTCAACAGAAGGGGGAGGAAGAGAGTGGTGGAGAGGAGTCAAAGGGTGGAGAATTGGTCTCAGAGGGTCAACGTAGGGAGACGGAGGCAAAGGAAAGTAAGGGAGAGGAGGGTGATAGCGTGGTGGAGGGGGATGGAAGCAATGTGACAAAAGAGTTGACCGAGTCATTAGATAAGGGCGGAGAAGAGAGTGCCAAGGAATAATGTTGTTGAGCCTTTGGATCTTTGAAGGTCTTTGACTCTATTCATCAAGGGAGATCTTTGAACTACTTTTACCAAAAACATTATGGTGCTCGTTGTTGTATCGGGAGGTTAAAGGGAGAAGAATGAAAAATAATTGTACCACAAAGATCAGCTCCTTATTGTTCAAACATTTTATGACATTCATGAATAATATAGTTCATTTAGATTTAAAATTATGTGGCTGCGTGCTATTGTGGGCAAACGTTTGCAATAGCACGATCGTGTCATGATTTGAATTTGGGGCGTAACATTTAGTGGTATTAGAGCAATAGGTTTGATCATCCATAAAAACTGTAATTGTTAATAAGGGGAAGGGTAGTTAAGTCACATTTATCTAGACTTTAACTAAAGAAAAGAAAGAAGTGATAGTAATAATTGGTAAATAATAATAATAATAATAAATAAATATATAAATATATAACAATAAAATTTTAGGTTATATTGTCTTAGGTGACAATGAGTGACAACAAGAATGAGGTGTTAGCCAAATTCAAAAAGAGTAAGAACTACATCTCGAGGAGCGACCAGTAAGCCAGCGGAGCAAGCTCTGAACACAGTAGCCACCCAGGCAGATATTGTTGGCTCCTTCAGCAGTAGCAGCAGATACAGATTGTCTCTCGACCAACACCGTCTGCGGAATCCCACCATGAGCGATTCCGTAGGGTCGACCCACCTATGTTTAATGGTGGAGTTGATTCTGTGGCTGCTGAGACCTGGATTCGGAAAATTGAGAAGATGTTCAATGCTCTATAGTATCCCGATGAAGTAAAAGTCAGATTGGTCATTCCTATGCTGAAAGGGAATGCATAGTTCTGATGAACTGCCATAACAGCTGCATTCGAGAGGGAAGATGAGCCACTGACATGGAAGAATTCAAGGGGCTTTTTTATTATCAGTATTTTCTAGAGTCAGTCAAACTGTCGAAGAAAAATGAATTCTTATCCTTGAGGCAGACAGATAACATGACTGTACTGGAATATGCCAACAAATTTAATGAATTGGACCAATTGTGTCCTCAGATGATAGAGTTCGAGAGGAGCAGGACCAACCGATTCGAGCAAGGTTTGAGACACGAGATTCGATCTCGATTGTCTGCCCCGATTTTCACCGGTTATAGGGATGTATTAGAAAGTGCTTTGAAGGTTGAAGCAGAATTGAAGTCAGAAAAAGAAAGGGTTGGCCAAAAGAGACCCGAGATGATAGGAAGTCTGAGTAACAAAAATAATACAAATAAGAAGAAGAGATTTGACATCTGTACCTACTGTGGCAAGACTCGTGGGGGGTCTTGTTTTAAGAAGATGAAAGTCTGCTTCACTTGTAGTCGACATGGACATTTGGCACGGGACTGTCCAAATAAAAAGAAGAATGACTCTTAACCTACTGAATCTGGTGCTCGGCTTTTGCATTGATTCAGTAAAATGCTGATGCAAGTGACCAAATAGTGACAACTATCATTTTAGGTAATTTCATAAATGCTATGGGTCAATTGATTGTAAATCTTCCAACCCCTTTGTATCTTCTGGGTTTCTATCTCTCTATAACGCACACAATAAGAATTGAACCATCCTTTCTGTGATGTCGTCTCTCTTATAAAAAAAAAAAGCTACTTTTATAGATGTTATGTTTAAGAATTTTATCACTTAAACGAGAAAGTTAGAGTTAATACAAATTGGAATTGAGTTGTTAAGCCTTAGAAATGTCAGGCTCGATCAAATTTGCACAGCGAAAGCCTGGTGAAATGTTACATAAAAGATTAAGTACCTTCATTTGTTTAAGAATTAAAGTATGAAAAAAATTGAGGATAAAATTTTTTTTAAGGAGGAAAGAATGTAAATATCGAGCCAAATGAGCCGACCTGGACCATAGTCGACAACCCATCTGGAATCTTCGGGAGGAAGATAGCGGCGATCAGACCTAAATCAGAGGTTGAATCAGGTCTGAACCAAAAGCTAAACCAGACCTAAACCAGACGACACTTAGGTCTAAACCAAAAGTTGAAATTGGCTCAGATCGGAACCAGAAATTGAATCCAAATTATTCTTCTTTTTATTTGGACAGTCCCATGCCAAATGTCCATGTCAACGGCAAGTGAAGCAGATTCCCATCTTCTTAAAATAAGATCCCCCATGAGTCCTGCCACAGTACGTACAGACGTCAAATCTCTTCTTATTTGTATTACTTTGCTACTCAGACTTCTTGTCATCTCGGGTCTCTTCTGGTCACTCCTCTCTTTTTTTTGATCTCCTCTCCATCTCCGGTGGGGGAGATGGAGGCTCGAGCACTGCCGAGAGGAAGGAGGGCCTCGCGTCGTCCTGATCCTCCCTCTTCGAAGTTTCCGACCACCAAATTTAGGACCATCATCACCGATCTCTCCCATCTTCCCTTCCTTGGCCTCTCTTCTTCCCCTCCTTCCTAGGTGGAAGAAATAGAGATTGGGGTTACCACCGAGAGGAGGGGTGAGAGAAAGAGCCTCCTCTCCGATCATGAACACGGAGCCGATCTGCTCATCCCAAGAGTAGGAAGGTCGGATCCTAGATAAGGTTCACTAGAGATGGAGAATTAGATGCGGAGTAAAAAAGCAGAGAAGAAAGAAAGAGAGAAGTACCATCGGCGCAACAGACTGTGGTCACGGCCGTGGCCCATCGTGTTGGTGTCAGATCGTTGACCACAACCAAGTTAGTTCTCCCCCCTTTTCCACTCCTCTTCTTTCATTTTCCTATTCTACCTCGTCCTTTGTTCTAAGTGGACAACTCCGTTATGAACCATAAAGTTAAATATATCCATATATAAGACTCATCACGCTATCAAAGAGAGATATTCTCTCTTTTTCTCCTTGAGAAAATGAATCGTTCACTATTGTATCTACTGTATCTGGTGCATTAAGAACTGTGACTCGTTATCAGTAGAGTTACCATTATTTTTAGTGTTGGCAAGAACCAACAGATTTCTTTTTCTATAGCACTAAGTCTACTCTAAAGTTGTTTCTGAATATTTATGAATATAGGCCTAACCCATTCTGTAATCCTATGATCTTACTAGTCGTCCTGACGGACTCCACAAATCTTAGAAGAATTTTCAACCCAATTTAGAAAAGGGTATTTCAGAATATAAGTTTGATACATTTACCTTTTCCTTTTTGTAGCATTCGACGTTATCTTAAATGAGTCAGCAATAAATGCTTGCAGCTGATGCCTAATTATGTGAGATCACTCCCCTAATCTTCCATTTACTAATAACGTGGATGAATTGAATTGAAGTTACTAAAGCATTACATAGTCAATAGATTACTTAAACAGTGAAAATTTCAAAAAGTAGCAACAAGAAGGCCATGCATAGCCGATGATGTTGGCAATGTAGTGTCTCTAAGCATCACATAATAATGATGAGATTTAAACAGAACACTTAAGATTGGCAATAACATGAGACAATCAGCAGTTTAACTGACTGCATATGAGATCAAAGAGAACTAACGAGGAGGTAGGATCATGGACATTATCAGTATGAGGCGCAGCAATGAAGTAACCAACTTTCTGGAAATGACATCATACACAAACAACATATCATTGAAGAAAGTAAGGGGAAAAAAAAAAGGACATTAGGCTAGGCGAAAGATTACAATATAAGCAGTCAATAGTTCAGGTAATTACAAAAGGGTTCAACCTGAGATTCTTAGAATCAACCTTTTTTTTGATAGATCTACTACAAATGCATCATAGCCTCCAAGCCAAAAACACACGATTTATTTACACATACAATGCTTTTATAATTAATGATGTTCACGTAGCTACAACTGCTCTAATGTACAAGTAGAACAATGGAATGCCTCTCCATTCATGCGATCCCATACCTTTGGGTCCCTTCCTTTACACACCACTAAAACTACTCTAGTGCTAAATAAAAATATCATGTTAATAATAAAAAAAATAAATGTACTATACTGCACTCGATTTGAGAGAAATCCACCTTTCAAATGTCAAATTACAAGAATACCTGTAAATCAATGAGACATGGGTCCATACTAAATGGTTTGATGCTTCACTTTTAACTTAAAACTTCTTGGGGGTATTTGGTACGGAAAGATCATCCCAACATCAAGGATCATATAGTTGGAGGTGAAAAAATCGCTGCATTTGGTTGCATCATGATGATCTTATATGGCAGTAATACCAAATTACCCCACTTTTCAAATCGCCGTTCAACTCGATGATGGGTTATCCATCCTTGAGCTTGAGAATCCAAGATTATCCCAAGGCAGTGATTTTGAGCTGAAATTTGGAGACAAAAATACCTCTCACTCCAATAAAAAATCTTAGCATATCAACATATCATTAATATATTATATCAACATTATATATGTTATATTAATATTATATGTAATGTAATTATAATATACATTATGTTATATATTATTGATCATATTATTGTCATATTATTCAATAATGATTTTAAATTATAATAGAAAAATATTATTACACTTTATATTTTTATAATATAATTATTTAATATATTACTTCTATTTACCTTATTTTTCAAGTCAAAATAAATATTAGTATTAAAAATAAAATATTATAAATATAAATAGAAATATTAATTTTATAATAATAATTAATATATCTTTACAGCACTAAGAATTTATAGGACTAATAAATATATTTTCTAAAATATATTAAAAAATAATGAATATATTAATATTTTATTATAATATATTTTATATAATTAATAAATATATTTTATAGGATATATCATAAATATTTTTTGATATTATATGGCTAGCAATCTTGGATTCCAATAGAATTCCAAACATGTTACTTATGAATCTAAAAATCTTATATGGCCATTTCCATCAGAAAAAATCAAAACCATTGGATCATTAAAACAATGAAATTCAGAGCAAGTGGTGCATCAGTCCAAATGAATTTGCTGACCTCTTTTATAATTATTTATTCAAAGAATCCTCCCTAATGTATTCTTGTGCTGGAACATGCGAACATTCCTCCAGACAGCCAATTTTTTTCTCAAAGAAAAAAAAAAAAAGAAAACATTGGCTACCTTCCAGGGAACCAGCAACATGCCTTGACAAGGCTACAGAGCGAATAGCTCTTCTAATCGGACATCTACGCTTTTGGGCTCGTTTGGTTCGTGAAAAATATTTTTTCTGTTAAAAATATAATTTCTAGAAAGAGGATAACTATAAAAGTACTTTTCGCATATTGTCTTTAATGCTTCTTTAATGCTGAATAATCTTTTTGAAAAAAAATAAAAAAGAAGTGATTCTCACCTCATAAAAAAATAACTTTTTCATATTTCTAATAAAAAAAACATTCCTATAAAATATGGAAATCATATTTTCATGCGAATACAACTTTTTCCATCTCTCTTCATTGAAAACTCCAACCAAATAAGAGGCATCTTATTACTTTCCCGTTGACCATACATTTCCCCCTTCTTTTCCTGCGAAACAAACGAGCCCTTTGTGTAATATGCTATGATCACAACACTCTTACAAAGTAGTGATGACTTTCACCTGCCCTAAGCTCAACACACGCACTGATAGGAAGATTGGCTGCAATCTGTGATGCCAAATTGAAGGTTCCATAATAGATCCAGTTGTTTAGCAAGGACCTGGAAACAATGATTGCCAAATCAAAGGGTATATTTCACCTTAATTTCAGTATCAAAATCTTGTGATTAAGTAGAACAGGATGGAAAGGCTTGATGGGGGTTTACTCGCAAATCGCAACCTTTATTTTTTTCCCACTTTTTTCAGGATAGTGTGAAATTGACCCTTTCATAAAGTTTTCACAAAGTATTGGGCTGCTACAGGAGATACAAGAAATTTGAAATTTCCAAATATCCTAGTCTATCAGTAAAACAGTACTCTCCACGAACATTTCTGGAAACGTGCCCTACTAAAAGTTTGTGGGATAAAAAAAATCTAAATACACTTACTCCTTCGATTCGTAAAAAAAAACAGGTGTAATCAAAGAAAAAATAAAAAAAATACATCATATTTAGTTAGAATTTTCCAAAAAGAACAATAAAAAAATAATTTTTCATCAGAATAAAATTATTATTATATATATATATATATATCAAATATAAAAAAAATCTAATCCTCACTGATATAAAATTAGAATGAGGTGAAATTTTTTTATTTGCTAAGAATATAACAGATATTTAATATAACTTTCATAAAAAGAAATAAATGCCTAAATAAATAAAAGCCACTCTAAAACTGTTTTTTTTTTTTCATGATCCACCAAATATGCCAAAAAAAATAAGTATCATATATTTCCCAAAAAAAATTAATAAAAAAATTTCTTTTCACAAAATAAAAGAACAGCAAGCCCATCTCCCACTTTCTCATGTTTCAGATTCTCTTCACTGTAGGAGTTGATATGATGGAATGGCTTAGTTCCTCCCCTTAAGGGCAAAACATTTTCATGAAAACACAATTCCAGCTTCATATGATTGAAGTAGAATCGGTGAGCATTTTAAGAGATGCATGGGAAAATACCAAAGCTTCAAGCTTATATAATACCATCAAGCTTAAGGTCCTCACATCTTTACCTCGCCCAAGGGATTTTAAAGCTTACATTGCTAAGAAACATCATCATGAAGCAACTATATTCAGAATTGAAGGTTGCAACTACATGATCTTAGACGCTCTATATATCCTTGTTATTGAAAATAATAATAAAATGCGCTATAGCTATTAACTCTTTCCAGGTCTTACAGGGCTCTATTTGAATAGAGGAGAAGAACTCCTCGCCTCTCCCCAAATCACGGAAAGAAATAATGGCTGAATTATATAATTGCAACCAGAGAGGCATTCTATTCCATAGTTAGAACCATAAATCAGTCAATCGGAAAGGCAATTTAAGATCCAACCCATCAGTATTTTATCTGTGAGGTAAATTCCAATTTGACATAAATAAATTTAAATCATGAACGAATCAACCTATCCCCTATTTATTAAATAATTAAATACAAATTTAGATTTTTGATTCATTTATCCTATTTTCACCTATTTAATAATCTGTTTAAAGTGTATTTAACTTGTTTAAAATCTTCTCAACCCATTTCTATCCCATTTAACCCGAGCTGCTTAATCCATTTAACGTCTTAAAAATTTACTTCACCTGTTTAGTCCATTTAACTTACTTTGACCTACTTAATAAACAGATTATGCAGATTGAACCGGATCGAGTTATCAATTTAATAAACAAATCTGATTCGGATATAAATTTTCTTCTGATCCAGTCGTTACAACCGAGAGGATTGGTTACAAACGAGAACTGTACTTCTCTTATCAAAAATTTAAGTGACGAACGGCGCGATAATGGACAAGAAAAAGGGGTGGGAGGAGCGATGGTTCAAAGTGGGGGGAAAAGAGTAGATGTTGAAAGTTAAAATTCGAAAGAAATAACAAGATGCAAAATAGTTGATAAAAAAACAAGCGAAAACGGGTAATAGCCATGAACAATCTCCAACAAAAAATTATAATCTTATAACTATCTCAATTAATTTTAATGAATTTCGATTATTCTAAAGATTTGACTGCTTCAAATTTGAAGGGGGCCACGAAGTAAGCACACCCTACAATCGTGTAGCAGCCTCACACTGTTGGATCTCCGTATAGGCGCTATGCAAAAGGTAGCCTGCTATCAAAGCACACAAGCCCCCGTCGTCTGAAATAGAGCCATCATTCTCAAATTTTCCTTCCAAAAAAACCAGTTTTTTAGCAAAACAGACAATTTTTTATCAAAAAAAAAAACCCAAAAAGATCTATCGAAGATGTAATCTCAGTCAAATAAAATATAACAAACAATTAAGTAATAAGAATAAAATTGCAGAAGAAATAAAAAAGAAAACGAATAGAAGAGGGGGTATTTAGATTAGGGGTAGGTAACAAGTGTGGCCAGATATTGTGGCATTGGTATAACGAGAGGATAGGATATCCAAGCAATCTTCGTCTGGCCGGTGATGTTCGATATGGGCTCCATGCGGCAGACAGGATATCGCCATTGAATAGGCGCCTGCTGTTTGACTCTTTATGTAAAGCCCTCTCTCTAATCACTGTTATCCTTTACCCATCTCTCGAAAAACACAAGTAAAATAGAAAGCAAAGACGAGGATGACATCTGAGAACCCTCTTCGTAGATTACATAACAAGAAAATAAACGAAAAAATTTGGGGAAAAAAAAAGACAAAGGAGAAGACAATGGCATCTGAAAATCCGTCGCAAAAAACAAAAAAGAAGGGTAACAAAGATGGATAACAAGGGGGAAACTCACGTAGGGAGAACCGGAGCCGGAAGGGGAACGAGGAGGCGGCTGTGAAACCTTGAAACCATGTTCGATTTGGGGGAAGATGTTAGGGTTCCCGGCTGGGTTTTATAGGTGCGGTGCGGCCCGTGAGACCAATAGGAAACAGACACGCGTCTCAGGCATAGTGGTCGGGGCTTGACGCGTTACATTTCGGACTCACCGAAGTTGTAAGTGCGCTTGGTTTGGACCCAATAGCACGGCCCAGCCCAACGAACCTCGGGACCAATTATGAGGATTTAGTGGGCTGGCAGCATAAATTTTTGCTCATTATAATATTTTTTGTAAAAAAACTGATATATTGAAAAATAAAGTTTTCATATTTTGATTTACAATAGAAAAATGGTACATTTCAAAATTGCTCTGATCACCTATTTTTTTTGAAAAAATTATGTAAAATATCTGTTATGCTCTTAATAAAGAATAAAATTTTATCTCTTATATCTAAAAGCTTAAAATTATTTTTTAAAAAAAATTATCTAAATTTTTAATTGGTGGAAATTAAATTTTTTTATATTCCATATACATTTTTTTCATAAAATATAAAAATTTTATTTTTATTGAAAAGCTATTATTCGATCTTTTCTTTTTGAAAACTCCAATGTCAGATATTTTTCTATTTTTCTGTTTGACCATATGTTTCTTTATTCTCTTCCCATGAACCAGACATGTCATATTAGAACTTTGCAGGTGCGGCCAAGGACAAATATATACTCTGAATTCAATTGATATCACACTATCAACCAATACTAAAACCACAATGGATTTTTAATTTTTAACAACACTCCAGGGCATCTTTTGAATTAATTGCATGAGGGTTGCCCGTTCAATCTCCGGGCAAATGGTGGATGCATGCTCACCATTTAGATGAACGCAATGGAAAGCAAGCAAGAGAAGCACAGCTTGAAGGGCTATATGAGCCAAGCATAGATTGAAGGATTCCCGGGTAGTGTTCTTCATATGTCCTGGTAGTTATATATAAAGAGATGCAGGGAAACTTTTCTTGGTTCTGAATTGTAGCATTGCAAGCCTATGGATTTGAACATTGTCCCTAAAGATGACTGTCAACTTCCGATCGATGCAATGGTTGGCAGATACATAGCTACAGACTATAGTCCCATCTGAAGAACTTTGGCACTGAAGATATCTGAAGGCATTAAGTATACAAATTTGAGAGAATGGTATGCTGAAAATTTATCTTAATGCTGAAGATTTATCTTAGACTTACAATTTTATTCTAAATTCAGAAAATGAAAAATGATTATATATATTTCATGATTATAATACTTTTTTCCCTTATTCATTTATTTATGTTAAATTCGACGTAGCTCATTTCTGATACGGGTTGACTTGGCAAGTTAGTTTTTGACATTAACAATCCAATCGAATGTTCCAAATGTTTGAACCTGTCATTACATAAAAAGTTAAATAATTTCAGCTTTTCATATTTCAGCCATGATGAACCTATACCCTTGTTCATCCTGATGCAACTCAGCCATCAGGACTGTGAAGATCCTGGAGTTTTCAAACTTGCCACCAAGACCTATGGCGTTTTGCTCTACAGATTTTTCTCCTGGCACATTCAAAACTTTATTTTATTTATAATTCCATGATGGAGCTACCTATAATTTGAAATTCAAGCCCTGAGGTCTCAGTTTTTCATTTTTTTTGTCCAATAATAATCTCTGCTGATAGAATTTTCTTTGCTGAAATGTTCAAATTCCCTAAACAAAAAGGCCCTCATTATTCCCTCGATAAGTGGAACGCTTCACGACCGCCTTGACTTTTTTACTCATAAAAACCCTTCCATTCATCTTTTACAGGCTCCATCTTCTATCATTCCAATTAAAGATCTCTCCCTGACACTGATTCTCAATACTGTGGCCACCGGTACAAGACCATGGGGATAGAGAGGGAAATATTTTGCCAATGTTAAACTTTTGCCTCTCCAGCTGCTAATATATAACTCTTCTCAACATCAGGCGATTTACCTCTTGCCCAGTCCCCCTAGTTTTAAGTATGTCTTCTGGACAAACATTTCTAGCAAGAACTAAGAGATCTTTATGAATATTTGAACCTGACAACATCTAAAAATAATAGAACATCTGGTTAGAGCATTTTCAAGCTTGTCAATATCCTAAAGGCAGTTAAAGAATACCCAAACCTTACAAAAATGTTTTCTTAACTGCTTCCAATCTGTTTTCTAGAAAATTAGAGCACTTTCCACCACATGGGGTCATGGACATTGGAGATCAGGCTCATCTTGTACTCTCAGGCCCTAGATTCACCCTGCATTCCTTGTACTCAAAACCCCATCTTTACTCTGTATCGACACTTCATTCAACAAGCCTCCTTGAGCACAATTGTAGAAAGTCATTTACCTCATTGGCAGTAGCAAACCAAGACCACATGACGATGGAACAAGCCAGTCACAGACCACTCCATCTTGAAAAAGCAAGTACCAAAAGAAAATATCTGTGCCATAATTCAGTATTTCTCATACATTGCTGCCCTACCTATCTGGACAGCGAACCTAGATGGCACAGCAGCAAGATATGTTCTGAGAATCTGAGTAATGTGCTATAATGTCAAAATGAACAGGGGTTAACCAGACAAAACCTCAACCTTTAATTTGATTTCATTAAGGGGTCTGTTAAACTTTTTTGACCATAGAAAAGTGACCAGTTCGAAGATTTAATGAGATGTTCAAGTTTGATGCCAATGTAACAGTTTGATTTACATGAAGATATGAAGACTAATCAACCTAAGCGAGATTAGATAGCTTTAGTGAATCAGTACCTTAATCTTTTATGCTATTTATAAACTCTGCACAAAACTTTCATTAGTGCCACTTTACAAACATTATAATTAATTATGATTAAAAATAGAGCTTTTTTCAGTATATGTCTGTAAATATAGCTTATTACATATTTATACTCCAAAATTACTATTTCCATGCATACCCCCTAAATCATCATGTTTTGCAATGATACCTCTCCCATTAAAATTTTGACTCAAAGTGTTTAATACTAACCATTTTAAGTGCAAAAGGATATTATTATCCTTTTGTATCAATATCCTTGAGAAAACTCAACCTTTAATTTGTTGTGAAAAGCTATACTTTTGTATAAATTTTTCAATGCAAAAGGGTTATAAAGGTATTGACAAAAGTTATTAATGCAAAAGGGGTCAGTCAAAATTTAACCAAAGGGTTACTCTTGCAAGAATAGAAAGCTTTAAGGTGTATATATGTAAATAGTAATTCTGGAGGGTAAATATAAAATATGCCATATTTGCAATATATACAAAAAAAAAATCTTAAAAAGAATAACAATATTCACAAACAATAATATTTAGACTGTAACAGACAAGAGGTTAAGTTTGTCGAATATGCTATAGTACCGATTATTGATCCTTTTTTATTCATTGTCCAAAATTAATTGTTCATATGGAATCAAATGCCAAGTAGGTACACTCTATAGTCCATTCGTATCTGCAACATATGGAACTATTCCGCATTTTCTTTCATTTTTCCAACAAATTTAAACCATATATTGCAATATTAATGAGCATGGCTAGATTTAATTATAATGTAGCAAAAGAAGGCTAATTACTCAATCCCCCTAACATTGTTGCCCAACAAAACCTACAAAACAAATGCATGATATTTTCTTCTTTTTTTTTCCTTAGATTAATGATACATGGACAATTTTAACTTTCTAGTGGAAAGCTGTCTTCCTGAGGCCAATTAGCCAGTAGGCTTTCCATCTCCAGCTGTAGAATATGTTTTGGTAGAGCAGGATATGATTTAAAAAGAAGAGCCGATTCATTTTCAATGGCTTAAGTAACAATGAGGTGTCCAGAATTGTTCACCTCTAGCTAACATGATAGATCCCTAACCTATTTTGAAAACATCTTCAGTCTCAGAGAAAAGCAACTACAGATGTACTAGAAATTAGAATAGAGTTTATTTTAGATTTCAAATAGAATAATATGAAAGGAATCAAAAGCATGCCTTTAGTACCAGAATTATGCATCCCCAAATAGGCACAAGCAACTCTCATCGTCTAGCTGAAATCCACAAAAAAAAACAAAGAAGAAGAAAGAAAGAAAAGCCAATATTTCAGCACCTCCTTATCATAGACTACTGCAAAGAAAAAATTTTATAAGCAAAAGGTCTTCGGTTTAAAGAAACAGATAGAAATCTACCAGCCAAGGTATTCTTGAGCGCAATTTACTTACGTATTTGAAGCTAATCATCATTTATAGCCTTCTGAGCAACAAATTGAGAAGAAAAGGACAGAAATTTGAAAACTTCTCACAGGGTTTTTTCATGAGATGCCCTTACTTCGCAGGATGTGGGACGGGCGGCACCCCGAACTCGGGCGCAGAAGGCAGCGTTGGACTTGGAAGTCGGCCGTGGCGGAGCGCAAAGGAGAGGGCTTCGTTGGAGATCTGAGTTAGCGAGGAGGACGGAGGGAGGAGGACGTGAACTCGCCACCGCGGCAATGGTGTCGAGGTTGAGGGCAGCAAGGTCAAAGGAGACGAAGGGGACAAAGGGAAAGGGATTGGAAGGGAGGAGGCGTTCGAGTTCTAAACGCATCGCAAATCGGGACGAGGAGGAGAAGGTGGAGGGTGGAGCCCATCAAGGACCGTGAGCTGGTAATGAGTGAAATTTTTGCCGAAATGGGTGAAACAAATTAAGTAGATCAATGGAAACAACTTTTTCGGTTCAAAAATGCTCCAGTAACTGAGAAAAGTTACTCAAAAAGTCATTTTGTTAGCGTGCTGCAATTAAATTGTCTCTTCATGCCACAGAATAAGAAGGATTTTCTGAGTTCAGAGGATAGGGATTGTATCTTTCACACGAATCCACCGTTGAATTGATCATAGACAAATAAATAAAAAAAATTTTAAAGTACTTTAAGAGCCATATCCAACAATCGGCGTCATAAAAAAGAAGAAGATCAATTTTTATTTCGCATGAAAAATACAACCCAAACTTGAGTTAAGATCCTTAAAAAATCGACATTGAGTCCTCGTGCATATTACTTGGGAGTCATACTTCGTAGCCTTTCTACCATGCACAAGTTGTCATGATTGATCAATTCACCTACTCCAATTCAATGCAGAGGCATGGAAAATCATAACCACGCTGTGATTTATCAGCCAGCTCTCTTCAATTCAATACCGAGCTGAATTGGTTCGGACAAATTGCTCTACTGATTACTAATGGATTAGTTTTTTAAAATTATGAGAGGCTAACCTTCAACTTTTTACCTTGTACAGATGCACTACATCTCTCAAGAGTTTAACACCAGCTAAATTCAAATTCCTGCCTTCTTGTCCAAGTGGCAAGAAATGATATCATTCCAACAAGTGCTCGGTGGTATAGTTAGTTTATGAGAAGAGCACTCATCAGTGCATATAAGAAATTCTGCAGACCTATCTATATGCAGTCAGGCAACTTGTTGTGTTAAACCTTCCATGCAATAATATATTGGGGACGATGCTGTATGCCGGGGTACCTGATGCACCATGTACTACCCCTCAATTATATTCTAATGGACAACCATTATGGCATGGAAAAGTTGCACATGATGCATCATGCATGTGGCATCGTCTGCAAAATAGATTTTTTTCCTAATCATCGCACCAGTCTATTGATACCATGGCATAACATCATGTCATGCTATTTGCTCTTCTGAAGTTCAGCAAGCTACCCCCTTGCACCAAAGATGTTAAAAGATGTTCGCCTTACTTTTGGAGGGTCGGGAATTACGGAAAGGAGCTGCCCCTTGCTATGTAGATAAAAAAATAAATAAAAATTACATTGTACTGCAAAAGAAGCTTAATTTTGAAGAGCTCAACAAGCTGGTTTTCGTTGGTCATTGTTGGGGAGGGAATGGATCCGGAATTTTAGTCCCATACTGCTTGAGTGACGAAGAGAAATGTGCCTTAAATAGGGGGTGACTCATTTCTCTTCAGAGGCGCCTTTTAAATAGCAAATCATGCGGGTAACCTCTGTGGCGTTGGACGCGCGGGCCGAGAAGAAATTCCTCCGTGGCGTTGGACGCGCAGGCCGGAGCCCTAAAGCAGACAATACCTCTGAGGAGAACCACGGTCACTTTTCGGCCTCAACAGTTGGCGTCGTCTGTGGGAAAACTCCTAAACCCTATAAAACCGCAAGGTGGAATCACAACCCTCTCCGTCAGGAGGGGCTGTGTTAGGGAGGGAGCGGACCTCTGGACTTTAGTCCCATACTGCTTGAGTGACGAAGATGGTTATGCTTTAAATGGAGGGTGACTCCTTTTTCTTCAGAGGTGCCTTTTAAAGGGCAAAACCGTGCGGGTACCCCCCGTGGCGCTGGACGCGCGGGCCAGAAATTAAGAAATCCTCCCGTGGTGATGGACGCGCAGGCCGGAGCCCTAAAGTGGATAATACCTCTGAGGAGAAACACGGTCACTTTTCGGCCTCAACAGTCATGATGCCAAAAATTTGAGCTTAAATTCTATCTTAACCAAGTTATGGGAGACAGGGAGGTTAAAGTATTTTGAAAACCTGAGCTTTACCAAACTGGTTCTGTACATTTCTAATCCATAGAAACTACAAAGATTATACTACTAATCTATCGAAATAATAGCCTAGTAATGTTTCACTTCTGAGAAGGTCTAACTGTCGTATACATTTCATGCTGCACGAATACTGTTCCTTTTGCATCATCTGCCATATAAGCACGGCAAAGACATGCACAGACAGAGGCAACGAGAAGCCGGAGGAATTTTTCAAGTTAATATGTTGAATCCCAGCTATAGCACCTTCTACTCCACCCCCCAAAGTGATAGGCAGGCAGCATTTTTTTTTAAAAAAAAATTGGTTTCATGACCTCCAATCCTGGGACATTGCTCGTTGTGCTTGGAATTTTTCTATCGAATGTGATGCTATGTATAGAGTGATTAGAAGATTAGAGCTTACTAAAAAGAGGTTAAAATCTTGGAGCAGAACAGTTGTTGGAAACATTTTAAGAAGGTTGGAGGAGATTGAAGTGGTCATTATGGATCTATAGAAAAAAGGAATGTGAGGAGGGTGGCCTTTCTGATGATGATTTTTTTATTTTTCGATCTGGTTTTGTTCAGCATCATGCTCTAATACAGCAACAAGAAACTTTGTGATGCCAGAAATCGAGAATTAAATGGCTGAAGGAAGGAGATAGAAATATAATTTTTTTTTATCAAGCTACTATTGTTAGAAGAAAGAGGAATGGTATTAGTTTTTTTTTATATAAAAAAGGCATAGGAATAATATAGAAGATGATGTTGTTATCAGAAATGAACTATTTAGTTTCTTTAGTTCGAGATAGAGGATGGAAGAGGAGGATTTAGATACAGTTGAGGTTCTACCATCAAATTCCACCTTATCAAAGTTTGATAATGAGATGCCGCTTAAATTAACTAGTTATAGATAATGAGATTGAAGATACTTTGCGATCTATGTCGGATGATTGAACTCCAAGTGCTGATGGTTTTTTTCTTTCTTTTTTTACAAGCATTTCTTGCCAATTATCTGAAAAGATGTGTGATTTCCAGTGAAGCAATATTTTAATTCACATGTTATGCCTACCTTATGGAAACACACTTTTATTACTCTTATCCTTGAGAGATCAAATGCGTCACTACTGTCTTATTATCATCCTATCATTTTATGTGCTACTCTATATAAAATTATTGTTAAATTGATGCTTAATAGAATATAGGATGTATTACATCATTTGACAAGTTTGGAGCATGGTGCTTTTATTAAACATGGGAGTATTTATTATAATATTCTTATAACCTAGAAAAGTGTAACTTGCATAGAGCTTCGACCAGATGTAGTTATATGGCAACAAAATTGGATATAGAGAGGGCATATGATAAATTTGATAGAATTTTCTTTTCTATTCTTTTTAGTAGTTTTACTTCTCGGATGTATGGATTGACTGGATTTAAAGTTGTATTGTGCCTCCCTCTTTCTTTATTCTAATTAATGGTCTCCTTCTGATTCTTTCCAATGTATAATTGGTGTGAGATAAGGTTGCCCGCTATCATCTTACTTATTTATTATATGTGCGGATGCTCTATCGAGGATGTTGAAAGTTGTAGTGGAGGCTAATTCTTTATCAATGTATCAACCTAGCCATATGGGGGTAACTATTTCTCATATTCTCTTTGTTGATAATTTTATATTGTTTGTTAATGCTATTGTTTCTAATCAAGTCATATTAGTTTCCATTATTGATAACTACTGAAAAGTTTTGTGTCAAAGGGTGAATTTTGAGAAGTCAATATTAGTTTAGTTTGAAGGTTAATACACTTATATGACAACCGTCTACATATTAGAGAGTCAGATGGCACATGGGTATATTTGAGAATCCCTATTTTTGTTAAAAAAAACTGCTTTTGTGGATTGTAAGGATTTAATTCAGCAATTTTTGGATAGATTGGAGAGTTGGAAGTGGAAGACTCTCTATGGTAGGCAGAGTTACTCTTATTAAGTATGTTCTATCTACTCTTCCTATTTTTTGATGTCTCATTCTCTTATTTTGAAGGGAGTTCTCTTGAAATTGGAAGGTGTTATTAAGAATTTTCTTTGGGGTTCAACTGACAATTCTTGTAAGATGCATTTGATCTCTTGGGACTATGTGTGTCAGTCTTTTCGAGATGGTGGTTTGGATATTTCTTCTTTGATAGCACCTAACAGATTTGCCATTTTTTGATGAAACGATTTTGGGATTTTTGGACAAATTTTTAATTGAATTTGGGACAGGTTCGGATAGTAGGATTTTAAACAGGTTTTGGGTATATGTTGGGCAAATTTTGTGGTTACCCTTCTCGTTGCCATTCCTAGTGTTTATTCTCCAACGCCTCACCAATCTGGAAGAAAATTTGCTCCTTTGCTCCAATTATCAATTCTAATGTTAGATAGTGTGTTGGAAATGGTATATCTATTAATGTAATGCATAATCCATGGATTTCATCTATTCCTTTAGCTAGATGGCCTACTCCTATTGAGACTACTGCATTGCAAGGTCTTATGGTTAAGGATCTTATGATTTCTGGAGAAAAGAGTTGGAATCAGCCCCTTATTACTAAATTTTTTTTCAGAAGAGCTAGTAGACAAAATATTATCTAAATTCCAGTTCCGATTGGTGATTATGACAATATAGATTAGGGTGGGGTTCATCTTTTGGGTTGTTTATCACGGTTTCAGAATTCTATAGACTTTTTCAAACCTACACCTCAGCCAAACCATAGCACTGTTTAGGTTTGGAAATTGCGTGTTCAACCCAGGATCGCGTTACTTATGTGGAAAATTTTTTGGTGATGTCTCTCATGTAAAGAAAGTTTGCTTCAGCATGGATTTTACATACCAGGAAATTATAATTTATGTTCTAATGTCGAGGAGTCTATTCAGCATGTTATACTCCATTATCGTATGACAGCACAGGTATGGAGAATGCCCCAGTTCCAAACTCATTGATATTTTCTTTGTTATCTTTGGATAATTAAAGAAAGATCTTCTTCTACTATGAGATACTCAGAAGCAGTTTTCATTTGTTATATTGCTTGTCACTTATGGTTGACATGAAACAAATGTATATTT
Source organism: Phoenix dactylifera (assembly GCF_009389715.1). Classification (NCBI taxonomy): domain Eukaryota; kingdom Viridiplantae; phylum Streptophyta; class Magnoliopsida; order Arecales; family Arecaceae; genus Phoenix; species Phoenix dactylifera. Next base: position 19,545,960 of record NC_052392.1, on the reverse strand, counting down.
CAAGGTATGAGATAGAGTGCTCAATTGATTTTGCTAAAAGCTTCAACAGAAGCTCATAAATTTCTCCGTAATACTTCTCCAAAAGGCTCTTTGATCATAGGGGTAATATGTGGCCCTTCTTAGATAGTTTCTGCATTGAGGTTTCTTACTTTACTTGGGAGCCACCTCCCCTCTATTTCTTCAAAATAGTGTTTAGGAAAGAGGTGCTTTTGGTGGAGCAAGCTTTATCATTAGAAATACTAGTGGTACTTTTGTGGCCGTAGGTGGTGTTAGAATTTATGACACAATTATTCCAATGGTGGAATTGCATGCTGCATGGGAAGGATTGTCTTATGCTAATCAAATATTGCGGGCAACTAATATTTGGTTGGAAGGAGATATGTAGATAGTTATTTGATAGCTTTCTAATCCATTGCCTCCTGATATCAAATTTCGTCCTCTTTTCTTCAGTTGTTGCGTTCATTGTTCACATTTGAGGCTATACATATAGTCAAGCCAATAGTACAACCGATTGGATGGCATCTGATGTAGCTAATCACATAAGATTCTAGGACGCATCTTATTAATCACTTACACTTGTTTGGTTTATTTTATTCATTTTACCTAAAAAAATGGCGGGCGGTGTCCTAGGAATGAGACCTCAACTTGCATTTTGCCGAACATGTAAAGTTGCCCTCCTTTCTTATCCAAGAGGCTTATAAATATTAGGATTCTGGCCATTATTGTTAAGCCAACCAGTCCCACTTTACGCCTTTACTCGAACCATCTTCTGAATGGTGATTGTTTAGTGGAGACTTCAATGCCAAAGAATAATTTGGTGCTTAGCCTCCAAAAGTATAACGGGATCTAAAATAATCAGGCGCATGCTCGCTATGGAATATCTTCTTTCGGTTGGTTAATGTATTCTAGTGTCCTCACGGGTCAAAAGGAGTGGATCATGGCTGAAGTAGCTAATTAACTCTCTACTTTTCTCTGTTGCATGGCTTTCTTTTGTATCATATTACCAATGCGCAGTGAACCATTGTGATTCCGATAGAAAGGAACTAGCTTTTTGTTGAAGTCATGAATTTGCTTAAAGGATTGCAATTTTTTTTTTGAGAAAAGGGTTGCAAATTGTCCGAGTTGGGCATGTTCAATTTGATATTTTCGTAGCGTAAAATGAGGTGGTTTTAACACCTTTTTGCTCCAGATAGAAGATACCAATTGAAAAAGGAATCTGCATCTCTACATTTCTTGCAGCCAAAGCAGCACTTGCTGAGCTTGATCTCTTTCGGAGAGCGAAGTTTTCGATGGTACAAATTTATAGGGATCTATCTACCAAGTTTAAACCTAAATATATGGTAACCAATAGCATCAATCAGTATGCATATTGAGGTCAAAAACAATCTTATGGGTGCTGGCTAATAGAAGGTAATAGTACTGTAGATTAGTGGGCGGCATATGTAGCCAATTATATTGGATCTACGTACTTTGTGGATGGCTGTGACAAATGTTTCTTTTAAATTGTTGGATAATTATTCTTTGATTTTCATGAATGTATTTACACTAAACTGGTATAATAATTCCAATATATTAGAAAATGAACAATAAGCAAAATGAATAAAACTGGAATGCATTTGAAATCAATTATTAGCAAAAGGTTACATTCCCTTTCAAGCACAGTCCATAACAATCAAAAATGCGCCAATGTCCTTGTCATCTACACCCATGAAAATCGACAAGAAATCCTGAAATCTCCAACCACCTGACAATGGCCAACTAGATGAGCAACAAAAAGATACGGTCAAGCCACTCTTTGAAGAAGTCTTCAATAAAATATCCAGAAATGGATGGCGACATAGGGGACACAGAAAGATGGGTTGATAGGTCACATAAGTAACCAAGGCTTTCTTCATTTGACCATGACTAGACAAGAAAAAAAAAGAGTAGGAAGGAAAGAAAGAAAGAATTATATGCATCATCATATTAACTATTATATGGTGAAAAGTAAAAGAACGAGTTCATAAGATGCTAGTGATCTCGTGCTGTTGGTAGCTTGTCGCATTCACCAATTGGGACAACAAATGTGTAGGATTTGTAAAGATGGAGAAAGATAAACGGACTCTGAACAGGATAGGTTACCGGTATATTATTGTTGTTTTCATCACCCTTCTGTTTGGACCACTACTTAATGATCCGGACTGGAGGATATTATTGGGACCCGCAGAAGATTTTGGTCCAGTTCATTTGGAGCCTTCCACTTACTCCAATCGCAGCAAAATGCCGGTGGCTAAATTAAGGAGGACGGAATAGTGGAGTCACCACAAGGGATGTCCGAGTTGGACATGCAATTCTCGTGGGTTTAGCTTGTGAGATCAAGCTATCTAAATAATACCTCTGGCTAGTCATTTTAGGGTGAGATTTTGAGTTGTGACAAAGTCTGGAATAGTAACTAGAAGAGAGGAGAAGAGACCGAAAAGTAGAGGGGGTTCGGGTTTGCTTTCTTTTTTTTCGGTGCTTTTAAAATTAAGGAAAAAAATCAGATTGAAGCTGTTACAAAATCATACCAGCAAGCATCTGCCATCAACAAACAATTAAGCTTAGGTGAAAGTGTATCTCCCTACTTCTAGCAAACGGCCTGGTTGATGCACTCGTAGTCTGAGAGCTAAACAACCATACTAATTGTAAGGCTACTAGCTATATTGTAATCTACTAATTGTAAAAAACAATAGACCGATTCATTTAATTATAATTGTATAATTTACATGATTCTCCTCCTTGACTAAATTAATTTAGTCGGGACCAAACCTATTCAATGCTTCCTATTTTGAATATGTTTCCTAGCTCATTAGAAGCCATCTATCTCATGTTAAGCTTTCCCAGCCCAATTATTTTAAGTCTAATTGATCACTTAAACCATGGCTTCCTTGATTCAGACCAGTTGATCAGCAAGCATCACACTCAATTAACCTCCTTCCACCAAAAGACAAATGCAATTCCCTTCTCCTTCTTGCTTTGTTTTTCAGAAGATGGGTAAGCCTAATGAAATGCACTAAGATCATAATAAAGGCCAGCTTAGAACTCCAGTTAGTTATATCCAGTCCTCAATGAGTTCACTAATTAAACCAACTAGCACTATCAAACCTAATTAACACTTTACATGATCAATGCTGTCAAGTTCCACTATTTCATCTTTCGAATTTTCTTATGCGGACACAGCAGAGAGGAACCACTACCAATCACAGAAGATCAAATCCCCCTATACCACATTAGTACCATGGTGATACATGAAACTGGCAAAACATTCATGCGGAGGCTACAGCAATTAGCAATATACTTTCTCTTTAAAATTCATCTCAAACTATAGAATTTCACAACTCCAAAAAATTGACAAGCCAAAACCAATGTGCCCAAGCCTAATCAAACGATCAAGGTATGTTTGATTCGAAAGAATTAAGTTTTTTAAATGAAAGTGGGAATCAGCAATTCCATCCTAAGTCCTAACTCTAACTATTTGGTGGGAGAAAAACTTATTTCCCTTTCAATTCCAGTAAAAAAAATATCTTAGTTCTTTTGAATTTAATTTTTATTTTTATTAATATTTAACTTGGCAAATGCCCTGCAATACCACCCATATTTTATAATACCCATTTCTTGGCATAATCAATGGGCGAAGTTGAAAGGATCCCGCCAAGCGACCCTGGTCAAGCCGTACCCTTTTTTTATCATTTTTTATCACGTCATCATGCGTCCTCGTAACCATCCGACGGCCTGGAAGGATGCCACGTTGGCCCTCGTGACGAGATTTAACGGCGATCTCTCCGTGGACGGCTTTCAACGTGGGACAAAAAGATCGTTGACATTCGCGGCTCCTCTTGACAACGACGGACCTCACCTCGGATTCCCGCATCAACTTGTTCTCATGGCGATTCCTCGGGCCGTCGGCCAGCCCAATCCTCGCCGTATCTTCTCATGGCATTCTTTTTGGTGACTTTGATTACAAGATTTTTAGCACTTTAATATGATAATGTGGCCATGATTCCTACTTATCCGGTTGGTTGGTACAATGAAGCAGATGCCATGGGTGATATATTATGAGAAATGATGTTGTGCTTGTTCCTAACGGAATCAAGTCAAAAGCAATATTGCAGGGTTAGCTCATGGATATAATCTTAAGGAGACTATAGAAGAAAGAAAAAAATAATAAAAACTTAGGTACATAATTTTAATTTTAAAAGATAATTATTTTTTATTAATTTAATTTACATAATTATTTTGATGTTTGCCGAATGAATAGGATTCCTGCTGATTTTTTACTCTCAAATGAGTATCTAAAATTTCCATCACGCACTCTGCATATACTAAACGCTAGTCTATTTTATTTAAGCACCTTTTCTGCTTGTAAATTAGTGATAGATCATGAATCTTTGCACAAGTTGTTAGCCTAATAATTATAGCCACCACAAGTTCATGTGTTACTAATTCAACAAAGATGGTAATAAGAACATTTCTAAACTAGTTTATTAGATGCTACAATTATTTTTTTTTTTTTTTGGTGAAAAATAGGAGGGGAGGGGAGGGACCAGCCCACCCGCGTAGCAGCCCCATTACTGAGCCCTCCTTCCACTAGGGAATGTTCGATACAGGTCGCAGGTTTCGCGTGCCTTCCCCGACCCGTGGGCTCACCCACTGGGTTCACCGCCTCACGTGTGGGTACGTCACCCCAGTGCCACCTTGGTACAAGTGGAAGGAAAGCATAACCGCCAACAAGTCAGCCGAGCGTGGGGCATCCGGTCCCCTAATTTAATCGACGCCCGTGCGTTTCGAACCCGGGCAACTTGGCGGAATTATCGCCCCCTTACCACCAGGCTACTACAATTATTTGGTGAACATAAAATAAGGCTAGGTTCAATACATTGGTGTAAGAAAGTTCAAACTATCACAATCAAAACGTAGAATTTCAAATCAAATTGGATATTTTATTTATTTTCTTTTTCATTCAAAAAATAGAGTGCTATATTTATCCAGCAAAAAAAAATAGGATGGATTACTCAATTAATTGTAAAGATATGCATGCACTAGCTATCAATTTAACCTCTGAGAGATCGTAGCGATAGCAATATTATCTTTAGCGCTATCTATGGTATTGACAATGCATTCTTCTGATGAGTAGAATTCAAAATTAAAAAAACAAATCATTGTGGCCCACATCAACTACTAAACTCTTCAATTCATACATATTTTACAATACAAATCTACAACCACTACGATAAAATCTATTGTGCCGTTTGTATTTGTATATATAGTGGCATATTCCACCTTAAGGATGTCGAATTAAAATATCAGAGACGTTTACTATCGAGTTGAGAGTAATTTATTTAACTTTTCTTTTTTGTTCATTAATAAACTTTTCTTATGTAAAATTGAAAGATGACCTTATTTTGCTGTAATGATAAGTAATTAGAGTCCTTATTTTGTATGCCATTCATATGCTGGAAAAGAGACATGTACCTTTGTTAAAAAACATAGGACAAACATATAATCCAATGATTTCATGCATCTTTGATAAGAACAACATAATTTATTCATATTACTCGAGTAATAAACTGTAAGTGGTCTCTGATTCAACTACCAAGATAAGTTTAGCCGATCAAGCATCACATCACCAAATCAAATTTGGCTTCGATGGCACTGATAGGACCAAGCTCCTTTACCCATACCGCAAGAAACAAACTGGTGGAAGCTCCATTAGACTACGTGGTACCCAATAATTATTCAATTTATTTGATTTCTTTTTGGTCCAATTAGCCCACCAGTAGGAAACGTCATTGGGTAAGTTACATATTTTCCGGCTAACACGACGAGATTAGAACGTCCACACTGGGCTTACGTGGACCCCATTAAGTAACATCCCAACCGAACCCGAGGACCAAACACGCCCACGACTTCTCACTTATGAATTCCGCCACCTGGCATACATTAGCTCAAAGGTAAAGGATGACTCAGCCTCCAACCCGATGTTGGTGTCGGAGCGTCCGAAAGCTCCCAGAGGGTGTGGCTCTGCTACCAAGCTAGTAGCCTAGTGGTAAGGAGGCGATAATTCTGTTCAAGTTGCCCGGAGTTCGAAACGCACGGAAGTCGATTAAATTAGGAGACCGGTATGGCTCCGCCCCGGATGGTTGCTGGCGGGTTATGCTTTTCTTTTCTACTTTGTATCAAGATAGTGGTGGGGGTGACGTACCCACACGTGAGGCGGTGAGCCCAGTGGGTGAGCCTACGGGTCGAAGAAGGCACACGAACCCTACGACATGTATCGAACATTTTCTGGTGGAAGGGGGGCCCAATGGGGGATGCTATGTGGGTGGGCTTGGTCTCTCTCCCTTCCCTCCTATTATTTACCAAAAAAAAAAAAAAAAAAAAAAAAGGTGTGACTCTTTTCGGATCATTTATATTTCATAGGAAGATAAATAGTGTAGTTGGCTGAATGACTCCCTATCAGTTCTTCATTCTAATTTTTGATAGATTTTTTTAGGTGAACAGTGAACCATGTTTTTTTCTTATCAACTTTTTTTTCTTTTTGACTTTATTGATTGCTCTCATGTGACCGGTGTACCAAAACAAAACACGTAAAATAACCCGGCAACAGGCTTTAGCCACGTACCCCCTTGAGAATCCCAATTCCCAAACAGCGCTTCACCCGTATGTGGCCGACGTGGCTTGTTCTAGCTTCTCATGAAGTGGACCCACAAGATGAGACTTGAGAGTGAGCTATGAATTGTGATTAATCGTCCGATAGGACAGCAAACAGGCACAGATTGTGTCGTCCGAGCTCCTGGAAGCACGTGGTGGAGCCGCTACGGCCGCGTGTGGTCCTGGCATCCTGCGGGTGAAGCACGAGCGCTGCGGAAACTGGGAAACCGGATTCGGTGATCCATCGCTGGATTTGCATCGGTGTTCGTTAGCATCCCCTCCAAGACGCCGTTAGTTCAACATAACGGGCCCCTGCGGTTGTTAACTGACCGCTGTAATACAACAAAGGTAAAACTACCTTAACATCCCATCAACTTATACTCGCTTTGGATTAGTATTCTTCCAATCTAAAAGTTCCAATTTTATCTTCAATATAGCCTCGAGCTCTACCTGATTCCCAATAAACAACATTTAAAGAATATAATTACCTTCTCTCATTTTTTTATATTCTTTTCAGAATACCCCGCTCCTCTCTCTCTCTTTCCACTATCTCTTATTTATAGAGACCATGAGTCAAGATCACTAACCATGTGATGCAATTGATTAAGCTTGAATATATCGCATTCTTTCAAATTATCATTGAATTATAACAACCCTCTCCTCCACCTATCCTCCGCTGTTGGTAAAAAGACCTCCTTTCTTTATCTTAGGTCTGGAAGCTTCTAAACGCCTTTATCATTCTATCTAAATGTCTTCAATAGTAAAAGGATCCCTTTCTTTGCTTGTCTATTCCCTCGACTTTTGCATCATTATTGAGAATAAGATTGACCAAATCCGGCAATGGAAGAAGCACCTCAAGATCATCCTTATTGCCCTCGATTCTTCCTACAGACCCTTGGTGAGGCCACCTTCGCCGTGCTCTTTAGGTGTTCATTGACCTCACTATCCTTATGCTAGATGAGAAGGAGGCAAGCTCCATCATCAACCCATTGCAACCAACTAGCATTCATTGTTAGATAGACAGGGAAGACAGCAATGAAGAATTATTTTTTTCTGGTTGACTTTTAGTTTTTTCTTCATAAGATTGGCTAGCTTTCTTCCTCTTCATCATCATCATCACATTTTCTTCTTCTTCTTTTTCTTCTCTTCTAGATGAAATAATTGTGATATTCTACTTTTGCTATATCTTTCTTGGATTTTGACGTTTTTAACGGAGATCCCCTCCTCCTCTTTCTTTTTATGGCACTTTGCTTCTTCTTCCAAGTGGGTAATGGGCGTGACATTCTGCTTCCTGCTATCTTTTGCTTGGATTTTGGGCCTCCTTATCATCCTTATTCTTCCAGAGTGTTTAATTCTAAATATATCACTTGTTCATTACATGATGCAATCCCATGAGCTCGAGTAAATAGAAATGGATGGTGGAACCATATTGTACCTCTTAACTAACTTCAAGGATAATGTTAAAACTTTTTAAATTTGAAGGATTCCAATGAAAATAATCCTAAGTTGATGAGGTATTTCGATAACTTTTTCCAACAAAAATCATGTTGTTGTAGTGTTGCAGTCCAATTCTTAAAAACTACTTATTAATAAAATCATAGTTCTTATGATGGTTATTAAAATAATCCAGTTGAGCAAGTATCCGACTACACGAGCACGGCTCGGAAAAGTAGCTTCAGCTTGGCTTGGACTTGACTCTAAGAAAGCCTATTAAAGCTCTGGCTTGCCTCGATTACGAGCCAAGTTTAAAATTTAGTTGAGCTTGACACTATTTCCGACTATGCGAAGCTCCAACCGAGCTGACGTGGAGCTCAGCCCAAGCTACTCACGAGCAACTCGGATCGTTTGCAGCACAAGAGTAGGGTAAAACACTATTGAACCTTTCTTGCCGTGATGAACAACCTATATACACAGTAGTACTACTGTAAACAGTTTATTCAATTATTTAACATCATAGTATAGCAGTACTCGGCGAAATATCCAACACTTCAAGTCATATATCATAAAGCTACTCAGGAATATAATGTCACGGGTATTACTCCCTTCCTAATAATTATAAAAAAAATGTGAAGTATCTTACTTTCCTTATATAATATGAAAAAAGTTAGAGACGGAGGGAGAAAAGAAGAAGAAGTTTAATGGCCATACCATATCATGGCGACAACTTTCGCAGTATCAACCGACAACCATGCAACGGCCGTTTTAAGAGTCGTCAGGGTCTGCAAATATTAAAAACATAGGGGGTGAGAATATCAAATCCGAGGAAGATTGGGATAAAAGGTCAAAAAAAAAAAAAAAAAGAGAGACAGAGAGCGCGGGGGGAGAAGGAGAGGGAGGGGAGAGGGGAGACAGAGAAAGAAAGAGAGAGAGAGATTAAAAAACGTTTTGAGATCTTGGAGAGAGTTGTGGTGCCGCGGGGATAATTAATTATAGAAGGGGAAGGGAAGGAGGGTCTGCGGCAGTTGGGATCCTTCGCGTGAGTACGCCGCCATCCGGCGGAGGAGATAGGCGCCCGGGTGATGGCCGGGCCAGAAGAAGGCTCTTCCGTCAAGCGAGCCTGGCGCCGTCTCGCCCGCTTAAGCCGAAAAGTGAGATTACCCCTCCATCTCCCTCGCTCCTCCATACTCTGTCTCTCACTGCCCTTCTCTTCCTATATAAAAGAAATATATCTGTCTTTAATTTTTATAAATAAAGTTTCGATCTGGAAAGTGTTGTCCGCTGCCGCGTCGAATCACGGGGAGTTTCATTTTTTTTATTTTTTATTTTTTATTATTTTTATTAATAAATAGTAGCTATTTCAGATGTGCTCCTAGTTTGTAGATACAGTTCCTCGTGATTCTTCTGCGAGAACCGAATTATCCTTGTATTCACAAATTCGCTTGCCATATAAACGTCCTTCTCTTCTATTTATTTTTCTGGTGATTAAATCCAGTTTAAATGAGTGGATGTGTTTTTGTTCTTTATCTGTTTTATGAAAAGAGTCAATTGGAGAAGTGCCGACCGACGGCGGCGCACACCGAGGGACGAGGGGAGAGAGAGAGAGAGAGAGAGAGAGGGGTGTTGGACGAAGAATTTCGTCCTCTTTTGGATTAGCCCGTTGATCTTGGTATCTAGCCGCTTTTTCGTTGAGACCACCTATCTTTGTTTGCTTTAAAGTTGGAGTGACATGTTGATGATAAGATTTACGTTATCCTTTAATTGCATAAGATCGTACGTGGGTGTCCCTTGAGCCACATCAACCTACTAGCCCAGCTCGTTACCTATTTTCTTTAATATTTAAAATGAAATATTATAAATTATGATAATATTATTTTTCAAAAATAAAAATATCTTTTATTTTAGGTTTAATGGCATGCTAAAATTGACCAGATCCATTGCAAGCTATGGACCTCCCAATCACACACAAACACGGAAAAGAGCACCTGGCTTTTTTCTTTTTTTTTTGTGTTAGGCTGTGTCCTTTTTTGATTGGATTGGTCCACCAAGTCGACGATGGGCCTAGTTCGAGCAATAATTCTTGTGGCATATACCTTTTTTAATATTTGGGTGGGCCTCTGCCTATATTGGCCTATGTATTTCTAGTGCAAGGGTGTGGGTGCAATGTATGCCTAAGATGTCTCCGTTCTAAAAGATTGCAATTTTATTAGTTGATCAGTTAGAGACCTAATTACCTAAATGATGATCTATCAAATTAAGCTAGGTCGTATTTTGAAGTCTGAAAACTAGCTTGTGGAATTTTTGAAAGGGGATGTTTCTTCTCTGAAAAATGACAGAGGAGGTGCTTTATTTGTTGGTAGAGACACTCGAATTGAGTTTGGCTCTTTTGTAACTCTTATTAGACTGCCTGCTCTAAACATAACAGACTCCACTAGTACTAGAGTAACACTAACTTAATTCAAGAAATTATAAAATTAATTAATAGTGTTACGAATAATATGCATCTAACTCAACTCAAAATTGAAATGTTTTTGTTCATAAGTAAAATAAAAAGGAAGAAGATATATCAAGCTAGAAGGTTTTTTTTTCTTTTTTTTGGCTTGTCTTAGCACATCTATTAAAGAGTATACTTTGTGGATCCATATGTACCATGTCAAAACAGTGTATAGTCACCCAGTTATAGGATGTTAAAAAAAAAAAAAAGAAAATTGTATTTCTGCCTGTTAATTATAATGTACAGGAGTAGTCCTTATATAATACTAAGAAGCTGACGAAGTTTAGTAAGACCGATTAAATTTGGTACAATCAATTACAAATCATTCAAGATGAAGTTTAGTAAGACCGACTAAGTTTGACACAATCAATCAATTAATGAATTAGCATCGAAAATGCGGGCCTTGCCTCAGCTTGGGATCAGTTTTGATAACAGAGGTTGTCTCTGAGGATGATGAATGAATTCTGCTATGTTTTTGCCGAGATCCATAACTTGAAGTGGTAATATATATATATATATATGTAGTTTCTTCTGCCTGTTATTCTGTCGTGCAAATCTAATTTAATTCAGGTGCTGCAATGGTGGTAACCACGTCTGTGACGTGATATGAGCAGGTGGTGGAATCCTCGAACTCCGGGATGATGTACAAACCTGTGGATACCAAGATGTGCAAGTGATGTGGGAGATACTGAGATCAGAGATGGAGCTATCACGCGCGCCCAAGCAGCGCAAGCGGCCATTTTGGAGGTTCCAGGCCTGGTCCACCCGGACGTCGTCATGTGGTCCGATGGAGCCCCAACATCATTGAAACAATGCACAGGAATTTATTCAGTATGTCACCCCAATTCCTTCCTATATCAATAAGATCGCAAGAACTACAAACTTGTAATAGTTTTCCTGCTCTTGTGTACGTGTACATAATAGATTCAACAGCCTTTTCGATCATGAAGGGGTGGGTGGGTGGAACGAACAAGAGTTTTGTAAGCATTCTTCTTTTTCGTCCATCTTTGGGCTTTCTTAGATTTAGCCCTATTTGCAAGTTTTTCAGTTGCTGTGTTTCCTTTCCTTGATTCGCTTAACATAATCTTGGAAAAACCATTGATGTATTTTGGCACGTTATAATCTTCCATCCTGTCAGCAGTTACCAACCATGAACCATCTCATCTCATTGCAGAAGGTTTGGATAGAGAGAAACGTAAGACCATTGTAAATTGCACTGTAGGGGTCTAATCTTCTTTTGGATGCTTGGGGTCAGTTTATGATACTCCTAAAATATCGGATTTGTTTTGTATGACTAAATCTGGCTCGATCAAACCAAAGCAAATCCAAAACAATGAGTATGGTTTATTTAATCAAACTCCGCGCTTGAACCCAAACCAACCCAAAACTTGTGAAATAAATGGTTGCGCTTGGGTCCATTGAAGACCCTAGCAAGTGAATGGATCTCAAGATCCTGAACCTAGCTTGATCTATGCTTGCAACCAGCAACCTAGTCGAAAGAATTCTTAGCTATTAAGAATAGAGTTCTTATATCATATCACGAATAAGTTCTTGATTCTATATTCAGTGGTTGCATGGGAAATGTCACGCCCCAAACCGAAAGCGTAACAGATATCGCATGCATGAATGGCAGACCATACAAACATGCGAGGCTACAGATTATATCAAAACAATAATTTTTAAAAATTAATTTAATCAAAATTTTATATAAATAATTGTTAAAATAAAGAAATTGGGCCGAAAAACCCAAAAGGCTCGTGGGCCGGCCCGGCGCGGCCAGGCCCAGTTCAATCCAGCGCAGCCCCGTCCGGGCATGTGGGCCGGCCCGAATAGACCAGGCCCGAGGTCCACCCATGCTCGGTCATGGGGAAACGAGCCGGGATCTTCTTCCCCCCCGAATCCGGCGGAGTCGGAGACTCCCCCAGGGCGATCCAAGTTCGATTCGAACTCTAGGATCGCGCCTATATAACTCGCTTTTTCCTCCTCCGATTTCCTCCACTTAAACCGCCGAGAATCGCCGCGATTCAAGCTATTCTTCTCCGAGCTTCCTCCTTGATTTCTCGCGGGAAACCTCGCCGGATCGTCGCCGGACTGAGGTAATACCCGAGACACCCTCCTCTCTTGTTCCTACGGTCATCTAGGCATCGACTTCCTTTGAATTGAGCCAGCAATCGCCGGAATTCCTCCCGAAACAGAGGTGCCCTGTTTCGGCACCCTTTCTTCCGAGTTTCGCAGCCACCGGCCGCCGGATTCGGCCGGTATTTGCCTCCGCATAGGACCCCCGAAGTGTGGCTGTTGATCTGTGGGATCGGCCATGACCCAGGCCGAGATCGATCATCCCTTGCACTCGCTTTCTCCTTCTCTTCTTCTTCATTGTGTCAGCCGGCCACCGTCGCCGGCGAGGCTGCGGCCGAAGGACCGCCGTGGGGCGTCGTCACCGGGGGGTTGGGCCACCTTGGCTAGCCCCCCTCTGATCCGAGAAGAGGAAGGGGGAAACGGCTCTGCCCACTTTCTCTTCTTTCTCTCTCCTCTCTCCTTCTCTTTCTCTCTCCTCTCTCTATATTCTATCTTGGGTTTTTCTCTCTACACTTCCTCTTTCTACGGAGCTTTCTCAATCTTAGGGAAATTATTAGTTGGGAGGGCTACTGGACGGTCCTAGGTTGATATATAATGGTGGACCCTTTAATAGATTCATAGAGAGTTTTGGAGTGTTTACCTTAGGTATATTTTGATGTTGATTTAGTTATATAGAAAAGCAATTTTTTGGATAGGAGGTCGTTGAGCAGGTTTCATCTATCTCAGTTCGTAGATTACGGTGGGGGCACGTGATTAGTCTGTCTCGTTGTCAGCAAAGAGGTAAAAAGACTTGTATACCAAACTGCATGATATAAATATTTTTGTACTTATATATATGTATGATATGCTATAATCCAAATAAGTAAGAAGCAAGAATGATTTTATGATGATTTTGGTATTAAATCATATTTTGATTATGTTTGCTTGTGATTGATAATATGATGTGAGCATATATGAGCAAAACTCGCACTTACCTAATTAGACTAATGGACACGACGCTTTAGATTAACCATGTTATACTGATTGCTCTGTCACAAGCTGGAAACGTGACTGTGGTTAGTCTAGAGTCAGAAATAAATAAAAAGAATTGATGTGTGGATGCGAATTTGACTAAGTGAATAAAGACTTTGGGCGCGTCTTGTTATCATTGGTTTGCCCTGTCATTGGCTAGAAATGTGATACTATTAGTTTACCTCGTTACAAGCTAAAAATGTGATATTATTGGTTTGCCCTGTCACAGACTATAAATGTAAAACTACTGTTTGCCCCGTCACAGGCTCGAAATGTGAAACTATTATTTTTTCTGTACAGGCTTGAAATGTGAAACTACTGTTTGCCTCGTCATAAGCTCGAAATGTGAAATTACTGTTTGCCCTATCACAGGTGGAAAATGTGATGCTGTTGTTTGCCCCGTCACGGACTAGAAATGTGACCGTGATTTGGCCCAAAGTCGAAAAGATAATTGATCCGGATCAAGTTAATAAGAAACGAAATGTAAAGCATTGAAAACACTAATGAAGATTTATGAGATATTGTATGATATATCACTCTTGAGCGGCTGGATTTATATTGGTATTTGATGTGCATATTTGTACTAATTATTCGAGTATTATTGATAGCCGGTTTGTGATTTTATGATGTGTACAACAATATTTTTGTGGTTTTCAAATTTATATTATTATTACGTTGGTGTAGATGTGTGAGGGTTTTTATTGGGCCGTAAAGCTTACCATCCCTTCTTTTTTCTCTTTTTTAGAGTTGCAGGTTGCATAGTTTCAAATGGGTAGGGTGCAGAGTTCGAGTGTCAGAGTCATCAGTTAGTTTATTTTGATCTCGATGAACATTGAAAGTAATTGTAATTAGATTAGTTTGATTATTTGGATGCATTAGATTTATCTATTTAGATTAATTAATTAGTTAATTATAGAGTTATTGGATATTTGTTTATTTTAGATCTTGTATGATCTTTAGAGTACTGCTTTAGGGCTCATACGACCGTGTCGCTTACCAAACTCGGGTGCGGAGTTCGAAGTGGGGCAGCATGGCTATATGTAGGCATGCTAGTCAGCCCTCCTGGCAAAAGCTGAGCACAGAGGATGGAGAAAAGTGAGGCGGGAAGTCTCGGAAGGTTGAGGCTTGCCGAGCGGCCTCTTTGGAAAAGAAGAAAATAATAGGAGGTTTATTCCAGGAGGGCCATTGTATCTTTGTTACTCATGGATTGTAACGAAGATTAGGAAAGTATTTTCTGTATATGGTGCATGTGGGATCTGCACGCTTTGGCTCGCATTTGTTGTGTGTCCCTTTAGACTTTGTGGGAAAGCTCCTCACAGCCTCACTAATGCACAGGGGTTGGAAGTAGGGGTGGCAATCGGGTCGGGTCAGGCATAAACAGGTCGGGTCAAATATAGATCGGGTCAGAAAACTATAAATCTGAACCCGACCTGTTTATTAAACGGGTCAGGAATTACAAACCTGAACCTGACCTATTTATTAAACAGGTAACCCGACCCGACCCGTTTAACCTGTTTAATAAACAGGTAACCTGTTTACCCAACCCGACCCGACCTGTTTAACCTGTTTGCCCAACCTGACCCGTTTAACCTGTTTAGACCTGTTTAACCTGCCCAACCCGACCTGTTTAACCTGCCCAATCCGACCTGTTTAGACCTGTTTAGACCCGTTTAACTTGTTTAGACCTGTTTAACCTGTTTAACCCGTTTAACCTGTTTAACCCGTTTAACCTGTTTAGACCTGTTTAACTTGCCCAACAGTTAAACGGGTTAAACGGTTTAAACGGGTCAGACATCTAAAACCCGTATCCGATCCAATTAATAAACAGGTTAAACGGGTCGACCTGTTTACGACCCGAACATGTTTAGGCCAAACCCAAACCTGTTTATGGCGGGTCGAACACGGGTCGGGTTGGCGGGTCGGGTCATATTTTGCCATCCCTAGTTGGAAGGCTGACCGAACAAGATGTTCGGTTAGTGCAAGTTTTGGCCGTGTCACACCTGCCATCTTATTAGATGGTGGATTCCGCACCTGCCTAAGTCAATTACAGCCTACATTTTGACTAGCAAAAGGAAAGATTGGCAACTTGACCTATTTATCTGGAAAGAACATGACATAAAACCGACCAACAAATTCCCTACTTCTAATGAAGGAAAAAATCTCGAGATGGTGAATTAGACTCAGCCTATGCTGGCCTTATACTCGATCCACTGCTGGAAAATTCTCTTCAATAATCGGGCCACGGCCGTGGAGTTGGGCAGAAAGCCGATGATTTCGACTTTCAGTTGCTAAGGGTCATATAGCATTTTTTAGAAGTGGCTCGACAGCAAATACAACAGTGAAGTCATCAAAAGTAGATGCCCGGAGAGGAACTACAGTCCCAGGGAACGAACGAGAGAACAATGCAGCAATCCAAGATCCAATCGGGTGTTTAGACATTAATTCTGCGGGCAAGTTTTGCTCCCAAAGACGTTGAAAGTTGAATGAAAATACGATCACGAAAGGAAACAGCATATATTCAGAGCAAATTGCTCATGGCTGCACCGAAGTCACCGATACCTTAATACAATGGCGAGACTAGTTTTTTGTGGCTAATAAAAAATGGGATCTCTACAAGGAGTTCATGTCAACCGAACAACACAGATTAGCAACCTTTCCATGTTATAGTGAAAGCTGAAAACCAGCAAGAAAATAAATCCATGCAGTATTCCTTTCCGAACAAGTAAAAAATATATACTCGAGAGGTCTTGGACTGACAAGCAAGAAGAACAAACCCAAGTATATTTATTATATGTAGCATACCTTGAATTCAGCCACATGGAATGCTCATTTTCATGCAAGTGGATATACAAGTATGAGGAGAATCGAGCCATAAACATGGATTAGGATGTTTAATTTGTAATGATTACTTTATCGATTTCATTTTGTTCCTGCCTTTTCTACTGTTCTATCCTTGTAGTAAGCGGCTTGTTCCCCAACCTTGAGAGGGCAGGAATTTTTTTTTTTTTTTTTTTAAAAGAATTCTAACACATAAAAGTGGCTGCCTAATTGTTTGTTACTTTTGTCCCTTCCATTTCCTCAAACAAAAACATATCCACTTCTCTATATTAATTTTAAATCCCTCACACCCGTGTGCTGAATTATTTTGCGTCCCCCATCTCCAGCACACCAAGTATTCTATATGTAAAGAAAGTCTGCCTTCTTCCAGGAATTCTCCTTCGCATTTACAAGCGGAGTCGCCGGCCACAGAACAAAGCAAAGGGAAAACTCAATGCATCAGTACTGATGTCTCTTTTAAGCGATGATGGTCCCAAGGAAAAAGAAAAGTCCATGAGAAACGCCAACTCCGGGTGAAGACATTCTGGAATAGAATATATAAGGCCTGGTGAAGGCTGGAGACAATAAGGATGCCAACCAGGAGAGTGGAGACAAGGTGATGCCCACAGGCCACAACCAAAGACTAGTTTAGCTCGACCTGACCTTGGAGAGTGGATTGGGACATACTACAGTTCACGGTACGTTAAAGCAGCAAACCAAATTTCAAACTCCTTAACCGAGTTGCTTTCCAGCCAAACAACCAACTAGGAAATGATTAGGTCGTACTCATCACAATTCAATTTGATCACCAACTTGTTTGTTGTGACACATCGTACATGACGTTGATCAAATTGAGGTTATATTAGTACTAATTGAGTTCTCCTCGCTTTTTTTTCCCCTTCTTTTTCACTCTCCCTGTTATTTCTTTATATATATTATATAATATATATATAAACCTTTTTAATCTAAAGGAAAGCTCTCAGACCATATCATCACTATTCCATTAGCTGAAAGAATTAGAATATAAAAAGATGGCAGTGGTTTGGCCTTTGCTGGAATTAAGCTGTGTTGCTTTTAATGCAACATACGCCTGCCCGTGAGATATGAACAGGACGCACAACCTAAAAGCTGCAGGATACAATATTTATCGTATGAATCAAGTCATGTAATAGTGTGCAACTTCTCATAGGCAATTTTTTTTTTAATCTTAGAAAAATGAAAAACTGAAATAATTCCTACATGTAATGTTACATCCAAATCTTGACTATAAGATGGATTATATTTGTTGCTCGAAATTGGACCCGGAAGTGACACGGACCAAGGAGGAGGAGCTCCGGCAGGAGATACGACGGGGTGCGTTCTTCGGAGGACCTGCAAGAAGCTGGTGGCCAGAGGTTCCGTCGCCAGCCTCCGATGTTTAAGTCAGAGAGATTTTTTTGGTGAAGCGAAGTTACGTAAAAGGAAAAAGGATCTCTCTCTAGAAGGAAGAAGTCCCTCCTTTTTATACGAGAGGTGTATGGATTACCTGTGACGTGACTGTGCGAATTAATGAGTTACCGTCATGATTGGACGTGATCGTGTGAATTAATGAGTTACCGTGGATGGCCCGAAATTTTAGGCTGGTTGGAGGTCCGTTGAGACCATGCGCATTTAATCGTTGACAGTCGCTGGGCGGAGATCGCAGGATTGGATCCCGGATGAGGAGGAGAGAGACTTGATTTCCGGTGGAGTGGAGGGTTTTGCTTCGTCTTTTGACTGGGTCTCTTTTGGGCTTGAGGTCATGGGCTCAGCTTAACTGAGATTAAGGCTGCAAGGCTGCGAGCTCTGAGGTCGGGCGCATTGAGGTCGGGCGCCTTGAGGATTGCCGCCGTTGTGCTCGTCATTACGTGCCGGCGATATATCCATGTGTTTTGAGCAATACATTTTTTTCCCCTTATGGCAAAAATACATGAATAATGTGAAGCCCATAGAACCTAATTTTGAATTGGGCTTGGTGGTTGGAAATTGTTCGAATAGCTTGTGCAGGCCATTACACCTCAAATTTTGGCTCCACCGAAAGGAACGGAAGGTAATAATAATAATAAAAAAAAGGCCGTGCGAGACTGCGACCATTGCTTATAACTACTTGATACCCCCTTTATTCCGAACTTGGCCAAAGAACAACATGCACGCCATCTCTCTCTCTCTCTCGCTCTTTCTTGAGTGAGTTACACGTCATCTGTGATGTGGACCTGTAACACATTACTTGGAGGAGGAAGAAAGGAGGAGAAAAAAAAAAAAGGGACATCTTCACGAAGTTTCTTGTCATCCTAACCGTTAATTTAGTGGATAGAAATTAGGTTACGGATACATCTGGTTATTTTATTTTTTTCTCCATCATCCATTCCTCATGTTGGAATTGGGAAAAGAAAGAGAGAATCGTAAAAAAAAGGAAAAAAGGAAAAAAAAAAACTAATTCCACCTTCAAGAAGAAATCTTTGCTTCCTTTGGAGCTGAAGTGAGAATTAAAAATTTGATCTGTGCTTCAAATCGGGGGGGTCGGTTCAGGGTTTCCAGGGACGAAATCGATGGAAGGGGAAGGAAGGAAAAGGGGAAGGTGGAGAAGGAGTTGTTAATAAAAAGGGAAGCGAAGAGGGAAAGAGGGATTAATTCTGCTTTTTAGCGGCTGGAATAAAAGGGGATTTTTTGGGGAATAAAAATGCCTCCTTTTCGGTGGATGGTCGGCTCGCTGCCCTGGTGAGCGGCCCACGGAGAAGCGGCACGGCCCCACTTCCCACGTTCGATCCTATCTTCTCGTCGAATCCGACGGCTGTGATCTGGTCTCGGAGGCGAGGCATTCGGTTATGACCGCGAAGCGTCACACCCGGCGTCGGACTCTTCTGGGATCGTCTTCTGGAATCGTGTATTAAAGCCCGAATCCTTCGGCTCCTTCTCCCTCCCGTGGAACGATCCCTTCGGCCTCTCCTTTCTAAGGTTCGAGAATCAAAAGATCATTTTTCTCTTCCGCCTTTTTTAAGGTTCTGGAATTCCATGGCTCTCGTCTTGGTGTGTGACGTGTCGGTCTTTCGGCTTTTTTGGGTCGCGGTGTCGAATTTATGAGGAATTTGAGCGTTTTCTCCGCCAGAAATGGCGAGGTTTATTCCGGTTTGTTTGCATGCCATGACGTGTGGTTCTGAAGGTAGCTGAAATGGCTCCAAGCTCGTCTAAGTTTGGAAATTTGGCCTTTTTAGAACGGATACGGGGTTCTAAGTCACCTTCTTCTCTTTGCTCTCTTGTTCCGTCTTTAGTGGAATAACTTCTCCTCTGTGGGTGAATGGATTTTTGGACATGTTCTTGATGGTATAGAAATCTATTTCTCTCTATACGGGATGTAGTTTTAACGATTCGTGTCTTGTTTTATGTTTTTTATGCTAATTGATGTGGATCTGCATCGTAATTAGCAATCCCTCGCTGGTAATTAAATGCCTCTTGGAAGTTTTTTGCTGGTTGTTGTTCAAAACTGGATTTTCCCCCCTTGTTTTTCTTCTTGGTCTGTCATCCATGAACAATCTGGGAAGCTAGGAAATCGAACCGCTATGCCTTTGTTCCTTCTTAGTTTCTGTTACTTTGTAGTCCCAGTTTTATTTTTTCTTCTTTTAATTTTCTTTTGTTTTTGGATACGGTTTTAATCTACTTATTTCGGGCTTGATGCCATAGGCGGCAAATTGCTGGATATGTTGTTGATGTTGGAATTGAGTTCTGTAAGTGATGATTATTATATGCTCCCACCTGTATCTAGTATCCATATCAGTATGGTTGCTCTGCGCATGGCTTAGCGACTTGTTTGCTATCTATGACTCATCTTCACGAGAATTTTATAGCGTCCACCTATGGGTGTTTCATTTTCTTTTTCCTTAACAATCTTGTGATGCAAGTATTTGCCTTGATTTGGAGTTTACCATCTATAAGCTTTGAGATTAAACTTTGTTGTCGGCCCAGAAACATGCTAGAACTGATCCTCTGGATTGAATGAGATCATGGAAACTGCTGTGCCGAAAGAATCTTCTGCAAATGAATTTACTCTTTGTGCTATAAGATACCTCCAATGAAGTCATTAGATATGCACATTTGTTCATGCAGCATCCGTCTCTCATCTCAGGATCGATTATATTTTGTGACAGATATTTTCATCCATTGAGGGAATTGAGGGATCTTCAAGTCTATAATAGATGTTGGAAAGTGGTGTATCCTTGAGTTTGTGCTTAAAATGCTAAATTTTCCCTTTAGTGTTTTCTCTTGGCTGTGTTCTTAGATTATGGATTACATAATTCACTTTAGTTAGCAGCTAAGTCTACTAGAGTCATGAACGTTCTAAGAGAACACTATAAAGCGCTGCTGGTAGCCTGCCAATTACCTGTCTGATGTGGCATGAAGGGATTGGTGCGATTCACAGGGTGTAGGTGATCTTCTTTGGGGTAAATTTCCTATTTTGCCTATGGTGAACCAGCAGCACATCAGATTGCACAATCTGGTGGATGCTCCATGGCTTTTCTGTCATTCTAAAGGTGAAAGGATGTGAAAGTGGCCCACAATCTTGCTACTCGGACTGTGTAATAGAACAGAGTCGTTGGCTTGAAAGGCTGATGCTGTATGCTTGCTTGATCTTGCTTAGGCACTGAATTTCTCATTTACAAAAAATAATAAAATTGCAGCTATTGGCAATTACTGCATTTGAATCATTCTCATGTTGTTTGCTACGCTGCAGAAATCAGTCTCACTCTTTTCTCGGCACCTTCTGTCTGTTGACTATTGATCTTGTAATATTTTGCATTAAAGATCACTCAAGTCTTATTGTTGATTCGAAGCTTTACCTTAGTGTTGCCATCCTGACATCTGTGAATTGTACTGCACAATTTCCTTTTCACACTCAGGCTCCTTGTTTACGCCTGACCATTGTTCTTAAGCAATTGCATTCCTGATATAGATACGTGTTCACTTGTTGCAGAACTGAAGAAGCCCTATATCTTTAGGTTGAAGGTTGCATCTTTCTCATACGCATCTCCATCCCGAAATGGATGGGTACATGGGTAGAAAAACTGCTATCGGGCTTGTTTTGTCTAGAGGAGGCTTGAGCCTCACTTTTAGAGAACAAAATTTTGAGGACAGAAGCATTAAATATTGTAATCGATTAGGATGCAGCACTAGGATTTACTCCATGAATGACATCCAGACTGGCAACCAAGAAAAGGTCAAATATTCGAGGGGTTCTGTCCACTCTACGAACAGAAAAATGACAAATGGAAGCTCTTATGAATCATTTCATTCTTGTGACTTTAGAAAGACTCGTCAGGAGCGGCGTAGACAAACATCTTTGCAAGGGAGAGCTACTGCAGAAAGCAGTGATAGGCAGAGCAAGATTGAAGATTTGGACCGTGAAAACAAAAGATGGGAGATAAACAACTTGGAATATGATGGCAGACAGGGGGAGCCAGAAGATTCTGAATCCATTCCCATAACTAGAGGCAATCATATTGTATTTTCTGGTCCTGATGAATTTGAACCTGTAAATCTTCAAGCGTTTTCTGAAAGTGCAACTGAAGCATTGGGAAGCTGCAGCACCAGATTGAGTTCAAGAGCGTGTAAGCAAGTCAGCCGACGACACAGATATGGTGATCAGGGAACCTCTTCAAGTTCCTCCACCAGGCATTCTTCGACATCCAGAAACACCAGCCAGGCTGCTAAGCGCGCTACAAAGGGTGGGGGAGCTGAGTCAAAGAAGTCTGGTCTCAAACATCTTAGTCACACATCAGTATCAGATGTCCTTCCATCAGGTTGTTCCTCCAATTCTGGTCTTGACAGAAGGGTTAACACCCTGAGAAAGGGATCCTCAAAGGGAGGGACTTTGTCTGCCAGAGGCAAAAGCATGAGTGCATCCTTAAGTGGGGCAAATTCAGGTTCTCCAAGAAGAGGTTCTTCTGGCCTTGGCTTTTCTCTTCGAGAGCATTTGACGCCTCAACGAGCTTTAAGAAGGACAGGTGCAGTGTCGGTAAGAACATGCCTGGCTCCTAGTGGGGTGACTAGAACAAGGTTATCAGAACAAAGAGATTATTCTCTTTCAACACCGGAGCCTGTGACAATTGCTCAAATGCCTCAGACTGATTTTTCTGTACCAGAAGTTGTTCCTCGATGTTTATCAAGATCATCTCGTCCTGAAGATAGCAGCACACAAATGTTCAATGTCTCTATGGGAGACAGAAATGGCTACCAGCACTTTAACATAGAAGGAATTGCAGAGGTATGCATATCCTCTACTCCCATAATCGTAGACTCTTGTAATTAATATGCAAAGGAAAGAGAAATTCACAAAGACCAGGAATCAGTAACGTAATGGCTATCATGTTCTTTCATTTAAATCGTTCAGTGTTCTTGTCTTTATCTTCTTGTCTCTTACTATTGCTAGTGCTCATACTGATTGAACTAGGCACTAGAAAATGAAAGAGCTGCTTTCCGACTTGCAGGTTTTGTTGGCACTGGAAAGGATTGAACATGATGAAGAACTAACTTTTGAGGTTTTTAATCTCTCTTTTTTTTTTTTTTGCTTTTTCTCCTATCCATTTTATTTACCTATTAATGTTGAGAACAGTTTCATAACTCCAATAATGGATTGGCGAAAAATGAATTTTTAAAATCAATCCCTGACTGTTGGGTTTGAAGTCATGGTATTAATAGCAAGGTTGCTATATGTCTTGCAGCAACTATTGGCGCTAGGGACGGACTTGTTTTTGGATGGCCTGAACTTCCATGATCAACATAGAGGCATGAGGATGGACATCGATAATATGTCATATGAGGTCCATTCTATCATTGGATTGTGTATATTGTCATTAGACTGATCGATCACAATTTCATCTTCATAAAGTTTTTGTTTCTTAGCCTTCCATCTTTTTTATTTTCTTGTTTGTAGTTCAAAGTAATAAAGTACAAAAACTTCTGGTTAAAGAAGAACAAGAACTGCTTCTGGCTCTACCAGAAATGTCATCTCTGCTGTGGGCACTCGCTATTGCATATGACACCAATTTGATTCAAACTGTTGGAAATGGTCTTCATCCTCTCAAACATTGCTAACCATGGAGCTATCCCTCTGTTGTGTTCCTTAAATTTTTTCTCCTCCTTCAATTGATCAAAGATCATTATGACTTCTCTAGTCTATAAAATGGAAATTCAAATAACTTATTTATAACCAAGATGACTGAGGTCTCAAATGTCACTATTTATTGTTCATGTTTTTTGGTTGGTTATGTATCCATTCGAGCTTCAGCTTTCTGAATTCTTTAAGATTATCTATTGCTTGTAGGATTTCATTAACTTACCCAAGCATGTTTTTCACAAGCAGGAGTTGTTAGCCTTGGAGGAGAAAATGGGCACTGTCAGTACAGCCCTCACAGAAGAAGCATTATCAAAATGTCTTAAAAGAAGCATATATATGCCTGCTTCCACTGGCTGTGAGGAGGATATCAAATGCAGCATATGCCAGGTAATCTAACACCCACATTGCAGAACTTGTTAGAAAATGTCATATTGCATTTCCAATGCGTACCTTCATCTAACATGGAATTGGCTTTTCCAGTATGTATCCATGTCTATATATGAGTGCAATATTTGCATTGTTTCATAGTAGCTTGACTTCTCAGATATGTTGCATCTTTTTTTGCCTATCAGGAAGCCTTTAGCTGGTGCAGTGACTATAACTGTTGGACAAAACCTGTGCTTGTATTCAAGGGGAAAAATTAAATAGTTCCTTTTCCAAATTGATCAATTAAACGCAACAGAAAATGAACCCTGTATGAAGAAGTCGCTTGATGGATTTTGAATCCGAGAGAGAGAGAGAGAGCTGTTGCTAATCTGGTTTTTGTATCATCACAAAGGACATATCATACAGAGGCAGGCTTTAGTGTGCTCTGTTATGACCTGGTTGTCACGGATTTGAAACATGGAAGTATTACCTCTGCATGCAGGGGTAAGGCTGTGCGTGTATACATCTGACACTCTGCAGTGGCAGAAGCCTCGTGCACTGGGTTGTAGAGGACATATGGTGTATGACTGCCTAACATGGTGATGATAGAGTCCTTACCATCAGTCTGTTTGATGACCATGTTCTTGTGTCTGTGGCAAATGCTCATAATGGCTGGCATTGCTGCGAAAAATGGGCTAATTGCTCCTAAAATAGTTTGATATGGTTCTCTTTTTGGGACAACATGCCTAATATTTTTGTCTTCCTCTTCTGTTTGCTTTCTCCCTTTCTTTTTCCAGGAAGAGTATCTTGTCAGAGATGAGGTGGGCAAGTTGACATGCGAGCATCGTTTCCATGTAACCTGCATCCATCAGTGGCTTCGGCAGAAGAACTGGTGCCCTATCTGCAAAGCCTCTGCGTGTCCAGTCTCCTGAAACCCTCATAGCTTACCCACTAAAACAAGGATATCTGAACTTAACTGTACACTGCTCTCTCCTGTCTCTGTAAATAGCATTATCTTTCACCGTTCTTATGGAATAATGTGTATGGATCATAGGGATTTCTCCAAATTATTTTTCTTGTCTCAATTGTCAACAGAAAATTCTGCATTTTATTTAAAACATTAAAAGACTGTCCATTGGAAGTCTTCTTGTATGGGCATTAAACATCACCCATAAAAGAAATTAAAATTCATGCCTCTGTGAATCAGTTGTTCCATCATCCCTGCCAAGGGCCTGCCTTTGTGTTTCAACTGGTAAGGAATTGTGATTTTTTTTTTTTTTTTGAAGTGGAAGAACTTTTTGTTGGTTCTGAATTTAAGTAGCAGGAATTTCTTCTGTGTGATGCATGGCAGCTTCCTGCCTCACAGAACCTGCCTTTCTCCGAAGAAGAGCATTGACAAGGGAAATTTCAGGTCCTTGGTTCCTTGAGTATCAAATCGTTAGCTTTAACTTGCTATTTATTATTGGTTTCATGTGATATGGTTCCTGCTGCTCATTCTTAGCAATATTAGTCTAGAGCCCTTGAAAGAGCATTCCCCATCCATCAATCCAAACAACAGCTTTTAGGTGAAAGACAGCACAAACTTATAGGCCCTGTTTGGATTCTTGGATAGCTTGCCGGCAGAATAAATCCATATATGGCTCACACATTGAGCTTTTTGAGTTGCACAATGGGGAGGAAGTTTTACAAATATGGGAAATTTTGATTCATTCATGCAATCTGGTAGAACGCAAATCACCCAGAAGGAATGTAGTATCCTAATTCTTTTTTAGGATTGCACGATCTGAACAAAGGACAGAGCTCTCAAACAAGAGTTCGACTATGAGAATTGCATTTTAAGGTCAAAATTCTACTCAACAATCCAGAAGAAATGCAGGTGGCAGCTTTGTGCTCCACTCAAGAAACCCAAGTTTCCTGCCAAAATTTCTGGAGAGAACAGTGGTTCTTGCTGGTGAATCCTTCCTTAATTTGTATCAAATTTGACAAACCCTGTCCGGGGAACAGCATAAACCACTCTAGTCGGCACCTTCGACTGAAATGTGTGCTGATGCACCAGCATAGCACAAGCTCATCTGGAGTTCAATGGACCTTCCTGTCTGGTATAAGGCAAGATTTGCCAAAATTCTCAGATGAATCCAAGTAAGAACTGGAAGTATGACAAATTAAATATATATAGCATATCACAGCATGAACATTAACATATACGCTTAATATTGTTGGAGACAATCTCTGCTGTTTCCCTGTTGATCCTGATATATATGTGATCCCTTTCTTTTTTTTGTCCTCTTTTGATGGTGTCATCTGTTATTCTTCCACTGAGCAGTTAATAAAAGTCTTCAAAGACCAACTACAAAATCTCAGTTGACAATCAATATGCGAACAATTATTTTTTCTTAGGACTGTTTAATACTGCTAAGAATTGCATGACTTTCAAATGATTTCCAATCTATGCTACATGTAAGCATTTTATATCCGATGAATAACATCAAGAAAGCATAACGGAAGGAATGCATGGATATAGCATTTACATTTGGGTTATGGAGAGTTTAAAAACCAGTGGAGCAGAGAGTTGATGTATGGGTCTCTTAAATTTATTTTCTTCATTCTGCTTTAAATATTTAAGCAAGTGAAACAACCATAGTTACTTCGATTTTCAGCTTAACTATGGTATTCAAGTTCATGCAGTAACTTACAAATTTGTCTGCACATAACTGAGATATATAAGCTTTGGACATGACCTCACTTCACTTCTTTATCGAGCGTGATTTTCTCTATGAAATCGGCGGATGGCTCTATCGAGAGGACTCGTATTGTGGGAAAGTTTCACACAAACCTATGGCATCGATTATCTCGAGATCTTTGCTCCTGTGGCCAAACTAAACTCAATTCCATACAAGTCATTCTGTCAGTTGCAGCTAACAGATCTTGGCCACTTGCGGGCAGAGTCCGGTCTTTATTCGGAGTTGTATTGGCCTGGGTGCCCTTTCACCCTAGCCTTTTTTCTGCTATGGGGTCTGACAAGTCTTGGCTCATCATTGCATCTTGCTGTCGTCCTAGGCCTCTTACCAGGTTGAAAACCCTGTTGAAGCATGAGCAACCATCCCATAGACAATGCTCACAAGCATAAACCTAAATCAATGTTTGTAGGCAGGAATTATCTGTATGCAAGTTAAATATTATTGCTCCTAAAAAAGAAGATGAATTAGCAGTTCTTAACAACTGAGATCAAAGTGAAACATGTGGAGATATGAGGAAGACCATGACTGGAAGAGACGTCAGCCAATTGGCTGCAAGCTTAAATGCTGTGGCACAGGGACACTGGGAAAGTGGTCCGCTATTAGTATTGTCTTGGACGAGCTTCTTACATCTAAAATTATTTGAGTTTCATCATAAGATGCATTATAATTTACTCTACTATGATGTGCAGTTCATTCAAGTAACCGCATTATTATGTAATGCAGCAGAAAGGAACCTCTCTTAATCTGTTAAATTAGAAGTCAGTCAGAATTCGTAAAGCATTTAGGTCAATAAATCTTTTGCAGAATAGAAACATTCTAACTAATGTTAATCAAGAATATGGCATGTGATGAACATATAGGAAATGTTAGAATTTAGCAAACAGGTGCCCATATGATCTCAGGCAATTAAGATGGCAGTGCAGTTGATGTTCATAAAATTGGTTAGGATCTTTTATGCTATTTCTTGCCATCCAGTGATGAGATGGGAAGGTGCATGACCAAGGATTTTTTTTTCTTTTCTTGGCTTGCCTGAAAAAAATGGCCAATTGATGCTAGGAAAGAGCAGCAATTCCAAGTAACTAAGAATGAAGTAGACCCCAAAACATAGAATGCAGTAGCTGTTCACATGTACTTTTATTTTTTTAAAAAATATTTGCCAAATAGAGCTAACATTCAAAAAGTCTAGATCTCGGAAATTATTGAGTATTTGGTATTCAGTGCTGCTTTAAGAAAAGAAAAATCAAACCATTTTCACTCCATCTAATACTTCTAACTATTGGCAGGTGAAAGAGATTGATACCATGCACATATTTTAAATCTTTTCATAAAAACATACTCATCGCCACTATATTTAGTATCTTGATGAAACAGAGGCATTCGCAGAATTAGAAGTCAATTTATATATTATACATGGTATGGTTCTCCATAGCATGGTAGTTTATGCTATGATTATATTTCACCTAATAACAAAACTTGGGAGAAGAATCCTGCAACAATGTTTAAAGGGGAGAATAGTAGGGGATATGAAGTTACTACAGATATGCAATAACTAGGTGGTAATATTTCTAGCTAATCAAAATAAGACGATAGCAAATATGCGAAAAATTAAAGCAATACCTTTTTGTCTGTCATCCAGCTCTTGAAGCCCTTGTTGCCTCTTATAAGCCAAAGCACCATGAATCTTTGGCCTTGAAACCATCACTCTTATAGACCTAGATTGTTTCCCTCCTATTCCGAACTAGCAGTTGTAATCTTCCATGTCCCAAATGGAACAACTATTGTCCAAAGAGAAGGTCCATCATGCTTAATAAACTAATAACTATCACTCTCTCTCTCTCTCTAAAAATAGTTCTGTTCCAAGATTTTCATTCCAGAAAAGGAGTAAGGTTTAGACGAAATGATGAGGTGAAGAAAGAGCATATCTGCATTGAAAAGAAGTTAAAATTAGGACAAAGGCAAAAATTAGATATTTTCCTGAGAAGCCACTGGCATAAGTTCTCATATGTGATTAGCTCCTGGAAAAAGAAATGTTGATCAGCTTAAAGACAAATGTCAATATTTTCACAGTCAACCTGGTGTATAGAAAGACTAATCTGCATGGCCCTTGCTTCCATTCTGCTGTTAGAATTTAGTGACATGATAGAAGCCGGCAACACAGGGAAGGAAAAACAGATCAGGAACAGCAAAGGGGAAAAAAGCCTTTGAAGGAAGAAAAGTTTCTTCTATTTTCCCAACATAGCAAAAAATTCCAAAAGAGCAAACAATTGCATTGGGAAAAACTGTGGTATTCAAGGTCTTCCTCGCCAACACCCTCTGCCACATAAGAAAATAAAAGACAGAAGAAATATAAAAATTTAAAGATAATAAAAGAAAACTTAGCCAAAAAATGTACTTGAAGCAAATAAAGTCAACAGACTCAATGAATCTGAAGATTTGATATGTGAAGAAAAATACTATAACCGACACCCTTGATTAGGGAAACACACAAAAAAATAATGCAAATTCTCTACTTCATTAGAAAAGATAACTAGAATGGATAATAAACCGAAATACAAGGAAGAGAGATCAATAGAAGAAAAGAATGCCAATCAAAGGATGACAAGGTTCAAACCACAGCCAACATATTTAGCCAAACTAAATCGTACTCATGGGCACATCCCTTGTGACAAACCAGAACAGCCTTTGAAGATATTAACCTAAAAGTCATATGGCAGAGAAAAAATTTCTTTTGCCTTTTCCAATTGAAACATGGCTAGGAGTGCTCTCAATTAAATACAAGTTCTTTTGTTTTTTGGTAGAATCAAATACAACTTAGGCATCGGACAAGGTTCCAGTTCTTACTTTATATTAGAAAGAAAAGATAAATATATGGTTTTAAATGAACATTCAAATTAATATCAATTTCTATCCACGATCATAAGCAGGTCCCTGACACGTGACTAGTCCAAAAGAAGGTAAGTTAGAGACCAACATCATAGATAATTGTAATCAATTATTACATATTTCAACAGATACTCATGCTCAAAAGATAGGTATTCTTTGATATCTATCAGCATGCCTCTGATTGCACAAGTACCATCAAGAATATGGCACCTAAGAAAAATAATAGAAACCATAAGAATGAATTTCCTAGAATACTTAAAGTATCAATAATGTTCCATCCCTTTTTGAGTTTCAATTCAACAAAAAGAAAAGCATGTTTCAAATAAAATTGGAAGCTTAGAATGCATAACTTTCTTGCAATAAAATAATAAAAGAGTTTAATTATAAGAACAGGGCTAAGTCAAAGCAATATTCCCAATTGGTAAGTCCACCAGATGGGAAACGCTAGGTGGTAAATATTGAATAACGTGATTGGTCCACCCACAGCTCCATTGTCAGCAAGCTCATTACCTACCGTGCAATCTTTGATGTACTTAATATCAATATCCTGGTTTTCAATTGAAAATTAGCACACCTTTTCCACACAGTTGTCAGAAAGCAACAAAATTTCCATTATGCAGTATCCAGCTAGTAGTGTCAAGGCACCCAGAAACCTGACACAGAATAACCGGATCTGGATTCCTGATTGTCTTCAGTTTGGATATGGGTATATCTCAACTGGTATCCCAAGAACAACTCTGAAATGATATTGATCTAGTTCCAACGTACCTACCTACCTATGAAGAATCATTATACTGACTGAATACATTCTTTTCACATTTGGTCATATTTTAATAGCAGAATTTTAGTTCATATTGTGATGATTCTCATCTGAGCTTATGGATTATATTATGGGCTATGAGTCCTTATTAAGGTAAGATTATCGTCTATAAGTCTATTTTGGACATGAGTTAGGAAAGTCTTAAACCACTAGGCTTTTGCCTAGAAAAGTTTGTTTGTATTCAATGCTCAATATATTTTATTTCAAAAGGTTTCAAAATATGTAAGTTGCTTGCTTCAAAATCTTCTTTTCTTGTGTAAGTCCCTTCAGAATCCACCAGCTAACTTTGTTTTTTTCGTTGTAGGAGCCCTTAATTGTCTTCTATAGAAAGTTTTATTATTTCTTTTTCACATAAACCATTGCTTGTTTCTTCAAAAGGAAACCTTTTATGTATGTTGTACTGTAAAACTAAAAGGAGCCTATGATGGCTGCTGATATAAGAAACACTCCTCCATCGTAATACACTTCAAAGTTTAAGCAATAAAATGAGGGTTTTATCTCTTTTCTACGTCGTGTGGTTCCATGCTTTTAAGGTGCAAATACTTCAAGTCTAAGTGCAATGACTAGGTTCTTTAATGCTGCCAAATGACCATCCTTTTTCTATCTCTTTCAGGTTTTTCCTAGCCTGTACTCTCTCCACCTCGATGTTATCTCTCTCTAAGCCCTTAGGACCATTCATGAAAAGCCTCCGAACATCTTCAAAATCCCTTTATCTCTAGTCCTCGACTTTTTCCTGACCTCCCAAGTCTGTCCACTCTTTTCAAAATTTCGTAGCTTATTGTCCTCTGTAATCTCTACTACAACCCATTTAGAGCCTAGTTTTATATTCCCTATTCTCAGTTTAAAAAAAATGATATTAGAATTCATAGAAAATTACACTTCTTGTTCAGTTCAACCAAAATTCAGGCTTGATTTCAACTTCAGCTGATCATATTTAACAGCTTTGTTTACCTAAAACCTCATTATAACCTAGCGGATCTTTCTCTCTCTCTCTCTCTCTCTCATGTGTGTGGTTGTGCAATTATATGCACATATACATACATATGTACATATCTATTATATAATGCGCAAAATATGTATGTACATGTATTACTTATGCATTAACAAATATTCTGCATGTGTAACCCATACAAACTCTAAGTGTTATACATAATCATGCATTAAATTAAGATAAAATGCACTAAATTAAAAGTAATCAAGTTTGAAATCCTATTCAGTTGAAGCTGCATCAAATAGTATGGACAAAAAAATGAATGTCAACCTCCTAGTTAGGGAGTTCAAGTATACCCCCATAATAAAATTTATAACGAAAGTAATGCTTAAATAAACTATTGAAGATGTTGGGGAAAAATAATCACAGGAAACAATATTTCTAGAAGATACATTGAAGAGCCGCTTTGTATTTGATAATGGATTAGAATCCAAAAACCTAAAGAGAAATGAGCACTGGATGTATATGAACTTGAACCCAATTACTTTATCAAGTTTGGATTAAATCTTCTAAATGCCATATAGCATCATAAAGGGCCATTTTTTTCACTAAGAAATCATAGAGTATACACATGCATGTATCATCAACGTACCTTTACAACTATTTATTACGATTACCATATGCTTCTTCCTTTTTGCATATAAATAACATTTCAACTTCTGTGACACATTGCCCTACTTTGCATGAAACTTTTGCACAATAGACTATATGGTAACAGAATTTTGTCTTACGAGAGCTTCTGATTGACTTGAAGATTAATAATAACAGGAGATCTTCCATCAAAAAAAGATAGCAACAGGAGACCTTTGTAGCAAACTAAATCATAAGTCGAAAGACAAAATGTGATTTCCTCTTCAGGTTTATATTTCACTCAATTTTGCATTCTTAATCATTCAGCAATAGATCAATAGAACTTTGACAACAATTAGGAGAATAAATTAAAATAAATGTACGAGAAAACAAAGCAAACCCTGCAAAGCATGATTTGATGTTGCACCTGAAGCTCCACAGTTGAACCAGAATATTTTGGTTTCAGCGAATTGATCCAAAACTATGTTCAGTTTCAGGATTGGACTTATAGAACCACATTTATTGTGTATATAGTCTATTTAAGCCAATGTTCTGTGATTTCTTTGTTTCTCTGAATATTGGGTAGCATTTTCTTTAGATTGAACTTAGATTTTCTGGAAGCCTAGGAACCAAGGTAACCTACAAAAATCATTTTTTTGCATACAAATCAAAAATTTTTTTGCCTCAAGGAAGAAATTTGTGAAGAGTTATATATACTCAGGTCGAGTTTGGGGCGGGTTTTACCATTATCTATACATGCTCCGTATCCGATGCGGATCAAGTAAAATCTACCCCATTAGGGTTAGGTTGGGTCGGGTACTTGATGAGGCGTACCAAAATAGGGAGGGGGAGGGGAGAGAGAGAGAAAGAGAGAGAGAGATGGAGAGGGAGGGAGAGAAAATCCTAACCCTAAACCCTAGGAGGTCGGAAAGAAGGGGAGAAAGAGGGATACGTTTTCTAACATAATAATGACGTACCTAAACACCAAAATCTAAGGCCCGGAGGTTGGAACCCCATTCAGGTAGGTAAGGTTTTCAAGATTAGCTTCCAGGTCAATGGGTCAGTCTAGAACAGAAAAAATTATCAATGATGAATAGATGCTACACTAGCTAAGCAGCTCAGAAAAATGGTGCGCGAAGGTGCAATTGAGCGATCGTCTTGAGCTGAACTTGACATCATGTATAATTTTCATCCTGAGCTCAGCGAATGGATATACCCCAGAAGTTAAAGACTTCCTTACCTTCCCACCTGTATTCCTTGCCTGTTCTAGCATCTCTTAGCGTTAATCCACTTGAGAGGGTTGCCTCCGTGGTTTAAGGAGAGTGGCGACCATGTGGGGAGGGGGGTAGGTTTCGGTTCTTTGCGGCAAGGGGCTTTCTGGAAATGGAAGGCGACCAGAAGGGGGAGGATTCCGATGGGGTGGGGCTATGGTCAACGTTCTCCTTGGAGATTCACAACAGCTGGTGCTTATAAGGATTGAGTGAGGGTTTTGAAGGGTGGAACCCTTGCACTCCTTTGGTGCGAGAGGACCTTCATCAAGAGATGGAGACGTAGTGTGCTGACGAGAGGCAAAGATCAGAACAATAGACGAGGGGAGAGGAGAGAGATAGAGATGGTGGGAGAGGGAGAGAGATTGCAAAATCTGGACCACAAGAGGAAATCGTGGTTTTTACTAAGGCCCAAACCATCCAGACCGCCCAAACTGTTTCGATTCTTGACCGGTTCGGTTTACTACGGCCCAAACTGCCCGATTCGAGATAGTTCGGACAACCATACTTAGAACATTAGGCTCTAAAGAGATTTAAAGGATTTTTTTATAAAAGGTTCGACTATGCTAGAGCTTGTAACTCATAGCCACTTCTATTTCATTTCTTATATAGCCATCAATTGGGAAATGACATATTATACCCTAGACATGTCCAAAATTGTATTTTTCAGGAAAAAATTGTCTGTCATAGTGTTAAACCCTCAATATGAGAAATCCAAAGGTCCGGACGATATAATATATTTTAAATGTTATTGTTTACGTATTTTGTTTCTTTATCAATTTTTCCTAGTTGTAATTGCCTCTTTAGATTTTTAGATAAAATGGTCAAAATTGGAGCCAGAACTTAAATAGCAACCAAATCCACTAAAGTTGCTGAAGCAAAACTCATTTGATCTAAAGGAGAACAAAACTAAAACTAACTTTGCCAACCTTGCTGAAAATATAAACCATCTAAGCTCGAAAATATGCTCTGAACAAGGAAGCCACCTTTTAAGTTGGTTAATAAGACCCATATGGATGTGATTATGTATATAAGCATACATTATATATTGTGATGCATACATGCAGAGGCATACAATATGGATAATGTGTCGAATATTCATAGGTACATAGATATATATACATATGTTAGTATCTATCCATCTTCCTATGTTTAGTATGATGTATGTGTCTACCTTTAATTTTATATATTTACATATATAGAAAGATGGTGTATACATACACAAACAGATGGAGATATGCATACAAAAATACATCAATACCGATACATAACATATATATACATATACATAAAATAAAATACATATAATGATATAAACTGCTAGAATTATGTGTGCAGAAACCCTATTATTACTTAAAGTGCATTCCTAATTGGAATTTGGCCAATAATTCTTGCCCTGTAATGAATGCAATTTCCACTACTGATCCTTGCCTTCTTTCATTTTCTAGATTCTTTCCAAGTCTAGGAGACCTGGAAGGTTTTTTCTCTTGATCATATCATCCCAAACTTCACAATGGCAAGATGAATATCCACACCCACCTAAAGGGACCTTATATTTTGTGGCAGGTTCGTCACTTTTCAAAGGATGACCTAGTAAAAGTTTAGCACCTTTCTTTCTGTTTGAAAGCTAGTTGTGAAACTTTTCTCAATCTCAAAGGTCTTGTTTAAGGTTAAACATTAAGGGCATGTTTGGTTGGGGAAAGTTGAACTCTAGAACGAAAATGGAAAATGAGCGACTCCCATTTGAACTATTTGGTTGAGGAGAGTCCCATCCCATTTTGATTCCAGGAGGAAATGAGAATGCTCCAATCCTCCAAAACTCAATCCCTACTCTTTCCTAGTATTCAAATTCAATTCCGATTCTGATTCTGGACACAAACCAAACACGTTAGAACAAGATCCACCGTACCGACATAGCGGTGGGCGTCAGTACCGGTATAGTACCGAACCGAACCGGTACTGTATCGACGGAAAAAAAAACCGCGCGGACGTGCGCGCATCCGCATTAAATGCCATAGAGTGGCATTAATTGAATATCCCGTGCTATGCGCCCACTCGGGCGCGTTGCCCCGCGTGTGGGGAACCGCGCGGGCGCCCGCGCTTGGGCCGGTGCGATCGCACCGGCCTGGTTCGCACCAATACCAGTTTGTACCATGCGAACTAGGCCGGTTCGCACCCGTATGAGTATGTACCGGTGCGAACCGAGCCGGTTCTCACCGGTAGACACGGAACCATTTGGTTCCGACCCCTTTCGTACCGGATCGGTGCCTTGGGTCGGAACCAAAATTATACGCCGTACCAGACCGGTGCCAATAGGCACCGATTCGGTACAGGCTGAACCGACCGATTCCGGTCGGTTCAGCATACCATGCATCAGAGAATATAGCCCATTCCGATTCCCATTCTAATCCATTCTGATTCCGATTTCAATTCCGATTATGAACCAAATGCGCCCTAAGATCTTATATAGCAATGTATCAGTTTGAGATGTTTAGGTTTGACATATATATAGTTTATATAATAAAATGCATATAACCAATATGCCATGAAAAAATGCTTTATTTTTTTAAAAAAGAAAGCAATAATGTGAATTATAACTCACAAAATTGCTCCATATCACTTTGTGATTTGATATTTGATACAATAAGCAAAGCAATATTGCAAATTCAGTGAGCAATGTTATTCTTGAGCAAAAGAAATTAAAATTTTCAAGAAATAGTACATAAAATAAAAAATGAAGAAATTATCATTAAATTTATTTTTGACCTTCATTTGATTATGTATGATGCACGATTTTAATTTGATTATATAAAATGCATCTAAAATTTATTGTTAACCCTGGTTCGTATATATGTGTGTGTGCATGTATATGTATTTATCTAAGTTTTTAACAGTTCATATAACATATGATTTCTTGTTTGAGTAAATATTGTATATGAGGGTTACAACAGAAAATTCATACTCTACCTAGTTCTGATATAGAGCATCTTTGAAAGGTTTTCTGCATCTTGCATATTATAGTTCACTATATAAGCAACGATTATGGTTAGAGTATCGTTTTGGGTATTGATTGTATAGATATGTACCAGATTACAACCCTAAAATGATAAACATACACCATTACTTGGATGATACACACAGCTATCTGTAACATTGTATAATAATGTTTAAAGTTGGGCAGTCAAATTAGTATATCAGGGTTTTCCAATTCATCATGTAGTTTAATGTCCATACAGCTATGCATGTTGTGGATGATATAAGATTATTTAGGTAAGCCAAAGAAGAGGATTATCTGTACAAAAAAATGTGTCTTCATCATTATTAAAGCTATACTCTTGGTAAGGCACTTCCATGGATTGGTATTGCCACCAAGATGAATTTTGTGAGCTAACTTCTTTAAATGCTCCCAAATGCTGAAAACTATATGACAATATAAAAGTCTCCATAAACATATAACAACACAAACCCAAGAAGCATGTTATGATTCTTAATACATAATACAAATCAGCAGAGATGAAGTCAAAGTATGAAATAGTGAGTAATTTTATTTAAGAAATCATATTTCCCCTAAAGATGCTACACATCAAAAATATCTCAATAAATACTACAGAAGTATGACAGAAGAGCCTAGAAGAATGTAAAAAAGAAGGCAATTATATAAAATTGGAAGCTGAGAACATACATAGCATTCTTCCACATACTTGACTTCTTATGTATCACTTGATTAGATAATTCAAATGTAATCTTCTGAAACAATCCATGAAATGGTAAGAGGCTACCACTATT
The DNA here is from genome assembly GCF_009389715.1 of Phoenix dactylifera. Taxonomy (NCBI): domain Eukaryota; kingdom Viridiplantae; phylum Streptophyta; class Magnoliopsida; order Arecales; family Arecaceae; genus Phoenix; species Phoenix dactylifera. Next base: position 19,508,908 of record NC_052392.1, on the reverse strand, counting down.
AAAACCACCCAAGCAATTTATGCAATTAATAATATAAAGACCAAGACCCCGAAAGACCTACATGACATGATTATACCTATACCAAGTAACATATCAATATTCCTGCAAAACTGATTTCCTCCACATTTGCTGTTATGTAAAGGCTTGAGATCACTGGATGTGGTGGAAGATATCCCCATCATGGATGCTAAGACGTACAACAAATGCACCAAACAGGGGGATTAAAAAAAAAACTGTCCTTCAGATGGACTGATTTAAGGAATATGATCTTCAAGCAAGCCCATGACTTTACAAAAATTTTGGTTCTAACCTCTGATGACTTTCACCAGAGCGGAGATCCAATAATCTGAGTTCAGTTACGTTCAGACTGGCCCAAAGGCCACCCCTTGAGGCTGTTAGACATCCACCCAACAACAATTTCATTGATCCAAAAAACTTGATATGGAACTGCCTTATTCTTCAAATGGATGGAAGCATATTTTCTCAAGCAGCAATGGCCAGTCTTCACCAAGATGTCGTGGATTTAGCTCCATCGCCACCCTAAAATCCTGTAGAGATATTGGAGACAAGTTTCTCATAGCATGTGTACCCGCTGAAGACCCACCATTACTCTGTACATGCATGTGATTTCCTGCCCAAAAACCATTAATAGACTTCACTACATGTTGCTGCATGTAGACCAGATGCTTCATTGATTCATGTCCTGACCTTGCTCCTACTAGCTCAACACATGATCTAATCAGGTTCTTCAAGTAAGCATCTAACCCCTTATTCAATAAATTAGCACATTCCATCGTCACCCCTCCCAAGGCCTGTGACTCTGCTATTTTTTCCATCCATTTCTTCAAGGCCTCAGTATGACATAGCTCACCATCATCACGGTTGCTCCTAGAGCTATCAGTGCTAGTGCTAGTTACCAATGGTACAGATCTCCATGGCCCACCAACACTAGCAGGACAGAATGGTATCCCAAGTGGAGCCTGAAGAGGACCTCTCTTGGAGTTCAAATCATTACTCTGTTCGACCTCCTCCCCATCTTCCACAACACCCACTTCAACCTGACCCTTGCTATGTACAGAGGCCCGATCATGCGGTGACAAATTCTCCACCCGAAGTCTCTTTGCTTGCCGCTCTGCAGGCCCACTTTGATGCTGCATGGGTCTCTTCAAATCGCAAGGACCCAAAATGCCATTCTCCCTCACAGCTTCTTCATCAGAAGGTAATACAGATTGGTGGGCAGCAACATCTGCCCTCCCGCTGGGTCCAAGAGGACTTGGGCGGTCTTTGATTCTCCGGTCTCGAATGCCAGACCTGACCTTGCGAGGTGATGGTGGCAAGATGTCCCCGTTGGACCAAATAGTCGGCTGTGGAGTTGAAGAAGCACGTTTCCTATTAATTCTATCATCTCCTTGAGGGGATATCTTCCCTGTACTTCCAATGGGCTTCGTGGTGGCCTTAACATGGGGTGGGGTCCTGGCATTAAAGGCATTCTTAAGGATCGAGCGGATGAGCTGGTTGTGCAATGGGATGTTCTCCCGTCCGAGGATCAAAAGGCAGAGCTTGTTGAACTCAAGCTTGCTCAGCTTCTGGGACAGCCACTGATTCAGGTAACCAAAATACTGCTGGGCTCGCTCAGGGCCGAGCTTGTTGGCTATCTGCAACTTGAGGCTGCTGAGATTGATCCGGGCGGCGGGTGGTGACGGTGGTGGCAGCATCTCTCAATGCAGGGCAGCCATATAATTCACCAGATCAACAGAATTAGGGTTCTCCTCTGGTTCTCTCTATCCTCTATCCCAATTCAAAGTTAGGGTTTTGCTTTTCCTTCTACAAGTAAATGAGCTCAAACCAATTCCCTACTGCTCGACCAGAACAATGCAGGCAAAAATCTCATCTCTGGGGCATAAACCCTAGGTTAAGCCGGGATAGGAAGGCCCACGAACAAAGATCTCAAATTCGAACTTCTCCAAAAACCCTGGCCGGATAACCGAATTCCGATCCGGCGGGATCCAAACCCTAACGGGAACGGGACCAGCTAGAGGAGCACCCAACTTGGCGGGCCAGAGCTCGAAAAAGCTCTCATTTTACTGACGAATTGGTCGTGAAGGAGCTTCCATAGATCGATTCCGTACTCTGCGATCGGGAATCCGCTCGAACGGGTCGGATCGCGGCGGCGGCCGCGGCCGGGGAGCGGGATTGGAGGAATCAAAGCGTAAGAGAATAGCGGGGAAAGACCCAATCTTTGGAAGAGAGGAGGGGGAGGGAGGGGTGGAGCTGACCTTTGGGAGCTCGAACTGGGGAGGGAGACAGGGATTCGAAGTGCATCACCGAGCACAGAGAGAAGCTCGAATTCTCTGTATCTCTCTCTTGTCTTTGCTTCTGCTTCGCTTTGGGCTCTCCTCGGTCCCTCTTCGCTACGTCGACTCTCTTCCTCGCTAGTGGAAGGCTGTAGCCTGGAGGATTGGATTGAGCTCTCGTTCTCGTGCTCTCTCTATCGATCGCTGAAGAGCCAAAAAGAGAATACGTCCGCTCTCTCCCTCCCTCTTTCGTTTTCCCCCCTCTTCTCTCTCGGCCTTTTGTTTTCAATTTTTTATTTTGTGTACCCCTGTGTGTTTTTTATTTTTTTTCGTTTTTATGCTAAGTTCTACAATTTGTTTCCCGAATTCACCTAAATTTGGGGCCTACTGACATTGAAGGTTAAAATGTTTGTTGGAGTTAAATTTTCCCGTTGAGTTCTATGACGGATGGAAATGATGATCATAAATATAATAAAGATAATTATGATAATTATAGCATTAATACTTAAAATAATTTTTGAAAGAAATAAATGAAACCAGTCTTAATGAGTTCATTATGCTCATATGATATGAGAAAGGGTGTACCGTGTACATCACGGCAATATATTTTCTTTCTGCATGGAACGGGAAGTAGGCTTTACTATAAGAGATCATTGTATGGGGAGGGGCGGTGAGGATGGGAAGCAAGACTAAGGGTTACCAAATGTAACCAACAGCTTTTAGTGAGTGCAACCAGCATGAGCAAGGGTTTGAATTGCATTTATACAAGTCTACTAGATGCACAGTAACTTTAAAGGAATGTACTTGCTGAAAGAGTAGATGCCCTACAAGCCAATCGCAATATGTATTGCGAAAGGTTTTTTCTTTTGATTTGTCCAAATCATGTACATGACATTTAAATATGAATAAAGGCGTTATGTTTTATCATATGCTGTTGATTATATTTATGATAAACTCCTTAGTTTAGGGCAATGGTTTTAAGACTATGATGAGATCATACTAGTGAGACTTAAAATCCTAAAATCCTAATCTTAAATATTCCCAGTCATTGGTACATTGAGTCGGGGATCAATGATTACCGGAAAGACTGGCATGTCTTATGTATGCTCGACGCAGAGGATGATTGATCTCACAATCATTTGTGTGGAGACACTAATACAAAGATGTGGGTGCTCATTAGAGGAATGAGTTCACTGAATTGACCTACGAAGAGAAATCTTATGAAGTCTTACTTACATGTCAAAAGATGATTCTCTTAGTGGGAGTTGTGCAACTGATCCTATGACCTGAGATCACCATGGTATCTTGTGCACATGAACCCATATTTTGGTTTACACTCATTCATGACAATAAGTTATGTACGAGGTCTTCTGGATATGGTGAATTGTGTACGAAGATTATGAGTAGGTCAACAAGGAATTAATCACTTCTAGTAAGAGAAGATAGCATCCTATTTATTCTAATCATATGATAATTCAGGAAACCTTTGATCAAAGTAGAATGAAAATTAGAAAGAGTTTCTAATGTTTCATTATTTGAATTATCATTAAAAGATTGAGAAAAATATGAATATGAAATTGAGTTTGACATATATTCATACTCATATGCATTTTTGGGATGCAGTTTGATTAAAGGATTGAATTGCATGGTAACTTGCCACTGAAGGGTATTTTTGGTATTTCCACCAAATTCCATATTTTCCGGGTAGACATGACACGTTGCTAGACGTCAATCTTGTTTTATAGGTTTGATCAAATTAAAGAGTTAATTCGATCACCAATTAGAAAGGATTCTAATTGTTAAGTTCGGGTTCGCGCAGTTTGGACTTAAATCGATTAGAAGAGTTCTAATCAAGTTGGGTCAACTCGCACTCACACCTATTGCTGGCTAAGTATGGAACCCAATGGGTCACACACAAGAAAACTTATCAAGGGTCTAATTGGATTAGATCATGTTTGCAAGATAAACATCCTAGCAGGTGTTGCAAACCTTAGCTCCTAATTCGAATTGGATTCGAATCTGATTCGAATTGGATTCGAATCTGATTCTTAATTGATCTAATTTGATTAGATCATATTCTAATATGGGTTAGCCAAGAGTTGGCACCTAATTGGCTTGGTTTGAGTCTAATTGGATTAGATTTAATAAATCATTCAATCTAGACCGTTAGATCTTGATCTACCGTTGGATGAAGACATAATGGAGAGTTGGTTTAACCCAATTGGATTGGGTTAGAGGATGGCTACCATAATTGACCATTGGATCTTAATCCCACCATTGGATGAAGACATAATGGGTCAAGTGAATGGCGCCTTGCATTGGAGCCCTTGGATCATCATCATGAAAGATCAAGAGGTGAGGCGTGATGGACATGTGATTAGCATGTGATGTTGACTTGGTCAAAATATGGCACCACATGAAAGGACATATCATTTGATACACCTCCTCACTTGATCTGCACCTCCTCTTATTTGATATGGCCCTTTAGATGATGCCCTTTCATGAGAGGATGTGTGGATGGGATGCATCCCTTGGAGATGCATCCCTACACCTATTATAAATAGGTTAGCACTCCATGGGTTTCATCATTCCAATTCCACCCCACTCCTCTCTTCTTTCTTTCTTACATTAGTTTCTTTCTTTCTAGCATTGCTTCTAGTGTGTCCTAAGCCAAGACAAGGTGGTCTTCTTTAGGACAAAAGGATTAGAAGTGATTTTAGAAGGCTAAAGAAAAATAAAAAGGAAGGAAAGCAAGCCATTAGAGTTCTTTAGAAGAATTCTGCATTAAGGATCAAAAGTCTTTGGAGCTAAAGTCTTGATCAAGTTTTCATGTGGATCACCATTGGAGGGCGGACACTTAGACGCCTCGTGGAGATTGTACACTTTGGATTAGCGTTTGAGGTATTCTACTAATTCTGCATTTATTTTATATCATTAGATTGTAATCATTAAGGTGATCTAGGCTTAAAAGGGTTTCATGCATAGGGACTTTATTAAGAAATTTTTAAAATTCCTAGCTTCCGCTGCGCATTATAACATGCTAAAACCCTACAGTGGTATCAGAGCCATCCTTAATTGGTTCAATCAAATAATTATGATTAATATATGATATTTTATGTAATAAAATATCATGATATGAAATTTTCCATATGAAAATATGTTGAAGCATGTTAATTAATTGCTTATGATTTATACATGCTATGAGATAGCTATGATGCATAATAGTTTATTTTAGACATGTTAAATGTATGTTACAATTAAAGAATGTGCTAGAGACTAGTAAGCCCTCAATAAAAATTATATTAAGTCATAGTGTTGAAAAACTTTGAGCTAACCCATTCTAGAACAATTAATCTAATTGGTGTCTAAGGAAAGCACTAAAGGTGGTTACTTAATTAGGACCTTACTCTCTGAGTAAGGGGAGCCTCCCACCTGCTTACCTGGCCAATTGTTTGATTGCCTATTATGGATACGCTTAATATTGATATAACACTATTGATAGCCTTCCTTCATGCCTCGATATTATTATGTCAAGATCCATGCTAGTTTGTTGTGCTAACACAAGACTTGCAATGGGGACTGATGTTATACTGTCTTGGTGCATTAAGATGCTTATGGCATATTTTAATATATTGCCTTGTTGTGCAACCACAAGGGCAATATTATTCGAATATGACTATATGGAAATGAAGGGTTTGACTTAACTAAAATATTATTGTTTGTTGTGCTAACACAAGGCAATAAGTATTTTAAGAGGACAAGATAAAGTTGAGAATTGCATGAGATGCAATTGGAAAGAGTTTCCTACCTTTGAACTCATAAGAGTTTGTTGTGTAAACACAAGGCTTTTTATGATGAATTAGGATCTCAACCCTACTAAGAAAAATTATATTTTCACGTTTATCATAGGGGAGGGCTATGATATTCGATAAAAATAGTAGGAGACAAATTAGATTAAAGTCCTTATCTAGTTGCAAACATGTCATCATGATTGGTCTGCTTATATTAGTTTTGTTCTTGCATATGTAGAATTATTAAATGGCTTCTTCACTTTCACTAAGAGGCATCTTAGATGCCAACAAGTTGACCGGACCAAACTATGTGGACTGGTTGAGGAATTTAAAGATAGTACTCACTCAGGAGAAAATTTCCTATATACTTGAAACCCCTGATCTTGGAGATCTAGGGGATGATGCTATAGAAGAGGAGGTTGCCACACATAAGATGTGGAAAAATGACAGTGTGACTGTCAAATGTATCATACTTGCCTCTATGAACAATGAATTACAGAGGCAACATGAAGGCATGGACACTCAATCCATACTTCTCAATTTAAAAGAGTTGTATGGAGAACAAAGCAGGACTGCTAGGTATGAGATATCTAAGCAGTTGTTCCGTGCTAGAATGAATGAAGGAACTTCAGTGCAAAACCATGTTCTTATGGTTATAGACTTGATCACCAGATTAAGTCAATTAGGTTTTGCTATGGATAGTGAGCTCAGTCAGGATTTGATCCTGCAATCACTGCCTGATTCATTCTCTCAGTTTGTTGTGAACTTTCACATGAACAAGCTGAACACCTCCCTGCCCGAGTTGTTAAATATGCTCAAAACAGCTGAAGGGCATATTAAGAAGGATAAAGGTCCACTCCTTCTTATAAATAGCACCTCTATGAGGAAATCGGGAAATAAAGGTTCTAAGAAACGATTGAACCCCAAGAGTAGCATCAAAAAGAAAAAAGGAAAGAAAAACTCCGGATCAAGTACCTGTTTTCATTGCGGCAAAGTTGGCCACTGGAAAAGGAATTGCAAGAGTTTTCTTGCAAGTATGAAGACCGATGCAAGAGTTGCATCAAAAGGTATGTTTATGTTACATGCCAACTTGTCATTAAGTTCTTCAAATTCAAATTCATGGGTATTGGATACCGGCTGTGGTTTTCACATTTGCAAATCTTTGCATGGACTACAGAAAATTAAAATTTTGAAGAAAGGTGACTTCGAGCTGTATGGCGCTGGAGGAGAGTCCATCCAGGCTGAAGCTGTTGGAACCTACAACTTGGAATTGCCTTCGGGAAAGCTCCTACAATTAGAAGATTGTTATTATATGCCCAAAATTATTAGAAATGTAATTTCCATTCCTTTGTTGTTAAAGAAAGGTTTTGAAATTAATGGAAAGGGCAATGGTTGCTCTATTTATTTTTCTAATAAGCATCTTTGCAATGGCATTATGGAAAATGGTCTTCTAGTTTTATTACTTAATGACAATGTCTTTCATATTAATAAAAGCAATAAAAGAAAGAGAGAGGAAGTGAATAATACCCTCCTTTGGCATTGCCGACTTGGTCACATAAGTGAATCAAGAATTAACAAGTTATACAAAGAAGAGTTCTTTGATCCTTATGATTATGAATCATTAGGAACTTGTGAATCTTGTCTTATGGGAAAAATGACCAAGTCTCCATTCACTGGACATGGAGAAAGGGCAAGTGAGTTATTAGGACTTATACATACAGATGTATGTGGTCCTATGACAACTCCAGCTAGAGGTGGATACTCTTACTTCATCACATTCACTGATGATTTATCAAGGTTCGGATTTGTGTATCTTATGAAACATAAATATTCGGCCTTTGATAAGTTTAAAGAGTATCAAAGTATGGTTGAAAAACAAACCGGAAAGTGTATTAAAATCCTTCGATCTGATCGAGGAGGTGAATACCTTTCTAGTGAATTTTTAAATCATCTTAAAGAAAAGGGCATTCTCTCTGAATGGACACCTCCGTATACGCCACAACTAAATGGTGTAGCTGAACGGAGGAATCGTACTCTATTAGATATGGTAAGGTCCATGATGTGCTTTACAGATCTTCCTATTTCCTTCTGGGGTTATGCCTTAGAAACTGCTACATATGTGCTAAACAGGATACCTTCAAAATCTGTATCTAGTACTCCATATGAGATATGGAGAGGTAGAAAGCCCAATCTTAAATATTTTAAAATATGGGGCTGCCAAGCATATGTCAAAAGAAATTTTGGACATAAGCTAAGTGCTAGATCAGATAAATGTACATTTATAGGTTATTCCAAAGAAAGTATTGGATATCTCTTCTATCACCCTACTGAACAAAAGGTATTTGTTAGTAGGCATGCCACTTTCTTAGAAAAAGAGTTTATCTTAGAAAAGGGCAGTGAAAGAAGAATTGAACTTAATGAAGTTCAAGACCTACAAATAGAAACACAAGAAATTCTTCAACCAAATGTACCCATTGATGAAGTACAACCACAACACACATCTCCTCTCCAAAGGTCAGATAGAGTGCGAAATGCACCTAAGAGGTATGGGTTTATCATTGAGAATGATGAAGCCCACATCATCGAAAATGATGATCCTCTGACCTATTCGGAAGCTATCATGAGTAATGACTCTAACAAATGGTTAGAAGCTATGAAATCCGAAATAGACTCTATGTATACCAACCAAGTATGGACTTTGGTTGATGCACCAGAAGGTGTTAACCCTATAGGTTGCAAATGGGTCTATAAGAAGAAGATTGGAGCAGATGGCCAAGTAGAAACCTACAAGGCTAGATTGATGGCAAAAGGTTTCAGGCAAAAGCAAGGAATTGACTATGATGAAACTTTTTCACCAGTTGCCATGCTTAAATCTATTCGGATTTTGCTTGCAATAGCTGCATACTATGATTATGAAATTTGGCAGATGGATGTCAAAACCGCCTTCTTTAATGGTTATCTTGAGGAAGAGGTTTACATGACACAGCCAGAAGGATTTGTCTCAAGTGGGAGAGCAAATCAAGTATGCAAGCTTAAGAGATCCATTTATGGATTAAAGCAAGCATCGAGGAGTTGGAACATCCGTTTTGATACAACAGTCAAAGAGTTTGGTTTTATCAAAAATGTGGATGAACCATGTGTGTACAAGAAGACTAGTGGGAGTGCCGTTGTCTTCTTAATATTGTATGTAGATGACATACTAATCATTGGAAATGATATTCCAATGTTACAATCGGTCAAGACTTGGCTATCAAAAAGCTTTTCCATGAAAGACTTGGGAGAAGCATCCTATATACTTGGTATAAAGATCTATAGGGATAGATCTAAAAGGATGCTACGCTTGTCCCAGTCTAAGTACATAGATCGTGTGCTAAAAAGATTCAGCATGGAAGGAAATAAAAGAGGTTACTTACCTATGAGTCATGGCATACGTCTCTCTAAGAAGATGTCTCCTAAGACATCTGAAGAGAGGAATAGAATGAATTCTATTCCCTATGCTTCGGCAGTAGGATCAATTATGTATGCTATGCTATGTACTAGGCTTGATGTTGCTTATGCCTTAGGCATAACAAGCAGATTCCAGGCTGATCCAGGAGAAAATCATTGGATAGCTGTGAAAAATATTCTTAAGTACTTAAGAAGGACTAAAGATATTTTTCTAGTTTATGGAGGATCTGAGTTGAAACTAGAAGGATTTTCTGATTCTAGTTTTCAATCAGATCCAGATGATAGCAAGTCCACTTCAGGGTATGTCTTTACCCTAAATGGTGGTGCAGTGAGCTGGAAGAGTTCCAAGCAGCAAACTGTAGCTGACTCAACTACTGAGGCAGAATACATCGCTGTAAGTGAAGCCGCTAAGGAAGCTGTCTGGATGAAGAAGTTCATCGCTGAGTTGGGAGTAGTTCCTGAGATTGCTGGACCAGTTTCAGTTTATTGTGACAACACTGGAGCTGTTGCTCAAGCAAAGGAACCAAGATCTCATCACAAATCCAAGCACATTCTAAGACGCTTCCACCTCGTTCGAGAGATCGTCGAGAGACAAGACATAGTCATTGAACGAGTAGACACAAAGAACAACTTAGCAGACCCGTTCACTAAAGCTCTACCACAACAGCAGTTCGATCGCCACCTCGATTGTATGGGGATAAAATATAAAAGCGATTGGCTTTAGTGCAAGTGGGAGATTGAAAGAGTAGATGCCCTACAAGCCAATCGCAATATGTATTGCGAAAGGTTTTTTCTTTTGATTTGTCCAAATCATGTACATGACATTTAAATATGAATAAAGGCGTTATGTTTTATCATATGCTGTTGATTATATTTATGATAAACTCCTTAGTTTAGGGCAATGGTTTTAAGACTATGATGAGATCATACTAGTGAGACTTAAAATCCTAAAATCCTAATCTTAAATATTCCCAGTCATTGGTACATTGAGTCGGAGATCAATGATTACCGGAAAGACTGGCATGTCTTATGTATGCTCGACGCAGAGGATGATTGATCTCACAATCATTTGTGTGGAGACACTAATACAAAGATGTGGGTGCTCATTAGAGGAATGAGTTCACTGAATTGACCTACGAAGAGAAATCTTATGAAGTCTTACTTACATGTCAAAAGATGATTCTCTTAGTGGGAGTTGTGCAACTGATCCTATGACCTGAGATCACCATGGTATCTTGTGCACATGAACCCATATTTTGGTTTACACTCATTCATGACAATAAGTTATGTACGAGGTCTTCTGGATATGGTGAATTGTGTACGAAGATTATGAGTAGGTCAACAAGGAATTAATCACTTCTAGTAAGAGAAGATAGCATCCTATTTATTCTAATCATATGATAATTCAGGAAACCTTTGATCAAAGTAGAATGAAAATTAGAAAGAGTTTCTAATGTTTCATTATTTGAATTATCATTAAAAGATTGAGAAAAATATGAATATGAAATTGAGTTTGACATATATTCATACTCATATGCATTTTTGGGATGCAGTTTGATTAAAGGATTGAATTGCATGGTAACTTGCCACTGAAGGGTATTTTTGGTATTTCCACCAAATTCCATATTTTCCGGGTAGACATGACACGTTGCTAGACGTCAATCTTGTTTTATAGGTTTGATCAAATTAAAGAGTTAATTCGATCACCAATTAGAAAGGATTCTAATTGTTAAGTTCGGGTTCGCGCAGTTTGGACTTAAATCGATTAGAAGAGTTCTAATCAAGTTGGGTCAACTCGCACTCACACCTATTGCTGGCTAAGTATGGAACCCAATGGGTCACACACAAGAAAACTTATCAAGGGTCTAATTGGATTAGATCATGTTTGCAAGATAAACATCCTAGCAGGTGTTGCAAACCTTAGCTCCTAATTCGAATTGGATTCGAATCTGATTCGAATTGGATTCGAATCTGATTCTTAATTGATCTAATTTGATTAGATCATATTCTAATATGGGTTAGCCAAGAGTTGGCACCTAATTGGCTTGGTTTGAGTCTAATTGGATTAGATTTAATAAATCATTCAATCTAGACCGTTAGATCTTGATCTACCGTTGGATGAAGACATAATGGAGAGTTGGTTTAACCCAATTGGATTGGGTTAGAGGATGGCTACCATAATTGACCATTGGATCTTAATCCCACCATTGGATGAAGACATAATGGGTCAAGTGAATGGCGCCTTGCATTGGAGCCCTTGGATCATCATCATGAAAGATCAAGAGGTGAGGCGTGATGGACATGTGATTAGCATGTGATGTTGACTTGGTCAAAATATGGCACCACATGAAAGGACATATCATTTGATACACCTCCTCACTTGATCTGCACCTCCTCTTATTTGATATGGCCCTTTAGATGATGCCCTTTCATGAGAGGATGTGTGGATGGGATGCATCCCTTGGAGATGCATCCCTACACCTATTATAAATAGGTTAGCACTCCATGGGTTTCATCATTCCAATTCCACCCCACTCCTCTCTTCTTTCTTTCTTACATTAGTTTCTTTCTTTCTAGCATTGCTTCTAGTGTGTCCTAAGCCAAGACAAGGTGGTCTTCTTTAGGACAAAAGGATTAGAAGTGATTTTAGAAGGCTAAAGAAAAATAAAAAGGAAGGAAAGCAAGCCATTAGAGTTCTTTAGAAGAATTCTGCATTAAGGATCAAAAGTCTTTGGAGCTAAAGTCTTGATCAAGTTTTCGTGTGGATCACCATTGGAGGGCGGACACTTGGACGCCTCGTGGAGATTGTACACTTTGGATTAGCGTTTGAGGTATTCTACTAATTCTGCATTTATTTTATATCATTTGATTGTAATCATTAAGGTGATCTAGGCTTAAAAGGGTTTCATGCATAGGGACTTTATTAAGAAATTTTTAAAATCCCTAGCTTCCGCTGCGCATTATAACATGCTAAAACCCTACACTTGCTATGTTACTTGCATCTCCATTGCAGTTATACAAAAGGGAGAAGTTCCATGAAGAAAATGGTTTGCCTATGGCGATGTTATTTGACACTGTCGTGGTAATAATATTCTTGGAAAGATGAAGAAACAAGGAGACAGAAGGCATCAAAAATAACCATGATTTAGTAGGCACGTCTATTTAGATTGTGTTGGGGGGAAAAATGGACCATCCTACAAGTACAATTAAAGCACTCAAATCCGACAGCAAGCCTGACCTCATGTAGACCGAGCTCATGCAGGTCGAGCTCAGAAGACCGAGTTCATGCAAGCCGAGCTCAGAAGACCGAGCTCGTCGTCCACATGCTGCGGCCATGCCCTGCAGTCTCACCGTACCATGCTTTGCTTGCCGGCCATGCCACGACACATCAACTAGGGATCATACCCTGCTACGACTGTCAATAATTAATGCGCATGGTCTCCACGGATCTCCGGGTTACTCAAAATCTCAGGCCATCCACGGCAACTCATCAACTCACTCAACTACGTCCGGTCACCCACAACAACTCATTGGCTCTAGTCCCGTCCTCCACGGCAACGCATTAATTCAGATGACCACACTCAATCATGACGGAAACTCATTTAATTCGCCCAGTCACATCACAGGTAACCCTGTATGCCTCCTATAAAAGGGAAACCTCTTCCTCTTAGAAAGGGCTGGACTTTATAAAACTAGAGAGGATAATCTCTCTCCCCTTACACATTAGCCTCCTCTGACTTAAGCATCGGAGGGCCGGCGTCGGAAACCCCGGCCACCGACTTTTTGCAGGTCTCCCGCAGGACGCCGCCCGCCGACGGACCGCCACCCGCCATCTCTTGCCGGAGCTCCCTCCTTCTCAGCCAATGGTCACCCCCGGGTCCAATTTCCAGCAACAGTTGGCGCTAGAGGAAAGGCCCGAGTCGTGGCCATGAAGCTAAGGAGTAAGGGAGCCTCTAACGCCTCCCGGCATCGCGTACCAAGTCCTGGACACTCAATCCAGAATCCAACACCAAGGCCTCTGGTGGATCCAGTCCCCCAAGTTTAACCAGAGCAGTTCAACCTGCTTGTTCAACAAGTCCAAGCATTCACTGTGGCCGTTCAAGGCCTACAGCAAGTAGAAGACCAACCTCTACTCTCTTCTCACGAGCATGAGTCCTCAGGACGCCGCTCGCGGCGTCATTTCTCTGTAGAGCGTCGCCACCACCGAAGCTCCCACCAAGCTCGACCCCCAAGTCGGGAGGGCTTGTTCCGCATCCATTATCCTGAGAACTCGCACCGAAGCCTGACGCCTCGAGTACGGAAGCACCCATCTGAGGCGGGGTCTGCCCCATGCCAAGCTGCAACAGGAGCCCCACCCGAGCTCGGCAGAAAAGTTGAGGACTTGGAGCGGCAGATGCAGATGCTTCAAGACCGAAACCCAAAGCGAGACGCTGGCAGATGAGTCAATCCCCCAGAGGTTCAAGATGCTACAGATTGAGCCATATGATGGTTCATCCGATCCTCTGTATCATTTGGAGAGCTACAAGGCCCTTATGACACTCCAAGGAGCCACAAACGCTCTACTCTGCACAGCCTTCCCAGCGACTCTCCGTAAGGCAGCTCGTCATTGGTTCTCCGGACTAAAACCCAACTCGATTCTCTCCTTTGAACAACTGGGCAGGCAGCTCGCCACCTTTTTTGCCGCTAGCCGGCGTCAGCGCCGGACCTCAGACTCCCTCTTCGCCATCAAGCAGAAGGAGGGAGAATCCTTAAAAGACTACATCAGTCGCTTTACTTCGGCCACATGGGAGGTTCGCGATCTCGACCAGTCAATCGTCATGTCGGCATTGAAGACTAGAACTCGGTCCTACAAATTTCTCTTCTCCATCGAGAAGAGCTTCCCCGCCGACTTTGTTGAAATGTTGGTCCGAGCTCGCAAGTACGCCAAGGCTGAGGAAGCCATGGCCTCTCGGCGGGAGACAGCCGAACGACCTGCCAAGATGCAGAAGACGCGCCACGAGGAGCGCTCCCAACCAAGCAGCAGATCCCCCTGGCATGAGAAAGAGCCTCCTTGGCCCAAGAGCCTAGCTCACTCGAGGTCTCCCATCCAAAAGTTTCAGACATACACTCCCCTCATATCCACCCGAGCAGAGATCCTCATGGAGTTGAGGGTCAGGGCTACCTCCGACCTCCATTGAGGATGCGACCGACAGAGTCGCGGAAGCACTCGAAAAAGTATTGCCACTTCCACCGAGATCGTGGCCATGATACGGAGGATTGCTACGAGCTCCGTGATGAGATCGAGGCACTTGTCCGCCGAGGTCGGTTGAGTTGTTTTGTCCATGATCATGCCTACAGGAGAGAGCCTGAGGAACAAAACCCAATGTCGCGTGAGGAGCGGGACGACAACTAACCTCTCGCGGGCATCAACAATATCATCAGAGGGCGGGCGAGTAGAGGCGCCTGAAGCATCGAGCTCGGAAGAAGGAGCTTCCTTAAAGCATCCGTGCACTGCGAAAGTCATCTCCTTTTCCGATGAAGACCAAAGGATTTTATGACGACGCTGTAGCTATTTCCTTCATCATTGCAAGGCTTTAAAAAGGATTTTAGTACATAATGAAAACTCGGCTGATGCCTTATTCTATAATGTCTTCCAAAGGATGAGCGCTCCTCTGGCTAGATTCACAGGAGATTCCACCCCAAGAAAGTGCTATGAAGTTAAATCCTCTTATGGTCAAGCAGGCCGAGCTCATGCAGGCCGAGCCGAGCTCATGCAGACCGAGCTCAGAAGACCGAGCTTATGCAGGCCGAGCTCAGAAGACCGAGCTCATAAGGCCGAGCTAACGCAGGCCGAGCTCATGTAGACCGAGCTCATGCAGGCCGAGCTCATGAGGCCGAGCTCAGAAGACCGAGCTCATGAGGCCGAGCTCACGCAGGCCGAGCTCATGCAGACCGAGCTCAGAAGAACGAGCTCCAAAGGCCAACCTCAGAAGGCCGGTGCTGAGCCAAGTCCTGAGGAACTTCGAAGCTCGAGAGCCATCAAAATATCTTCAAAAGGTACAGGACGCCACTTTGGCTTCAAATAATTTCAATATTTTATGTATTTCCAGGTAGGAGAATCCAAAAAACGGTCTACGGATATCTTTATCTCCAACGTCGCCCCGCTCCGAATAAGGGCGCACGACCGCCAACGGATGAAGTCCGTCTCCTGTATGTGTCTCCAATGATGCCTCGACCAAGCTCGGGATGCCAATTCGACGTCCTTCGATACCATTCAACGCCATTCGACGCCCTTCGACGACATTCGACTCCATTCGACGCACTTCGACGACATTCGACGCCCTTCAACAACATTCGACGCCACTTCGACGCCATTTCAACGACATTCGACGCTATTCGACGTCCTTCAATGCCATTCGATGCCTCCTATGACAACACGCTCCGATCTAAGTGGGGGCACCCTGGTGAGTCGACCACAAGCCAAAGAAGGCTGCTGAAGTCGATCTCAGAGCAAAGTCGCTTAACTCCGCTTGGATAGCTCGGCTTAAGGCCGTTAGCTCCGATTACACGAGAGGTACACATACATCTTTATAGACATTTGGCTATATTATAGGACGATCGACGACTGGACTACTTCCTTCGCCCGAGCCAAAAAGCAGCTCGAACTCGAAAGTCGGGGGGTAGTGTTGGAGGAAAAAATGGACCACCCCACAAGTATAATTAAAGCACCCAAATCCGACAACAAGCCTGACCTCATGCAGGCCGAGCTCATGCAGAAGGCCGAGCTCAAGCAAGCCGAGCTCATGAAGACCGAGCTTAGAAGGCCGAGCTCAAGCAGGCCGGGCTCATGCAGGCCGAGCCGAGCTCATGCAAGCCGAGCTCAGAAGACCGAGCTCATGTAGGCCGAGCTCAGAAGACCGAGCTCGTCGTCCACATGCTGCGGCTACGCCCTGTAGCAGTCTCACCGTACCCTGCTTTGCTTGCCGGCCACGCCACGACACATCAACTAGGGACCATACCCTGCTACGACTATCAATAATTAATGCGCATGGTCTCCACGGATCTCCGAGTTACTCAAAATCTCAGGCCATCCACGGCAACTCATCAACTCACTCAACTACGTCCGGTCACCCACAACAACTCATTGGCTCCAGTCCCGTCCTCCACGGCAATGCATTAATTCAGATAACCACACTCAATCATGACGGTAACTCATTTAATTCGTCCGGTCACATCACAGGTAACTCTGTATCCCTCCTATAAAAGGAAAACCTCTCTTTCTTAGAAAGGGCTGGACTCTACAAAACTAGAGAGGATAATCTCTCTCCCCTTACACATTAGCCCCCTCTGACTTAAGCATCGGAGGGCCGGCGACGAAAACCCGGCTTTTTGTAGGTCTCCCGCAGGACGCCGCTCGCCGACGGACTGCCACCCGCCATTTCTTGCCGGAGCTCCCTCCTTCTCAGCCAGTGGTCGCCCCCGTGTCCAATTTCCAGCAACAGATTGCATATATTTAAACATGGTGACATGAATCAGTTTTATGACAAACCCCCCAAAAAGGTGTGAACGACCCCACCAATTAGCTAAAAACTTTTCCCGCCTAGCCTTTGGTTTGTAATCAAGAAAGTGCAAAAGCTGAGGTTGGTAATCTTAGGATTAAATTAGTCAGTTGATTTATGCAAAAAAAAATAATGCAGATGGTGGTACTCCCCCCAAAAAATGCTAAAACGGGAGCGTGACGGCTGCGGTAGGATCAGCCGGAGACCGCCCATGCATAGGTTAATTTAAATGCCATTTCTATGTTTTAATAAAGAGTAAAAAGAGACTACTTCGGTTCCACCAAAGCTGGAAACATGAAGTGTTAGCATCGGACCACAAGGCATGATCAATTATGAGACTGCCTTAGGTCGTACAAGAGCAGCAAAGTGATAAGGCATGCAAACTAAACTGAGGTTCGTTCCAACAAAATGAGTTATCCCTCGTACTCAAATGCCTTCAGCAGTGAAGCGTAAAGCAGACTGCAGTCTCATCTAATATTGCGCTGGCTACCCATAAAAAAACCCAGAAAGTTGCCCTGGCTAGCAATTCTGTTTGCGAATGAGTTATAATTCCTAGGATCATGCCTTCATCACAGATCGATGTAATAACATTTTAAGCCAAGCACTTACAACCCGATTAAGTAGGCAGAGCAAGTGTCGGGTCAGTGTTACAACTCAATTAACTAGGTAAAGCAAAAGTTTGAACGCTTCTGCTATCTCTGAAATGAGTATTTATCTCCAACTAAAGGGAAGTGTAAACCTCAAATCCAAACATCTCTAAGAGAGGCCATTATTGATTCAGAGTTCTGAAGATATGGTGCATAAGAATTGATTAAATTCATGATTGGGCTATCAGCTGACAATTTTGGAGGGATAGCTTTTCTGGCCATCACTTGTCTGAGTGGGACTAATAATATAGAGTTGCACGCTATCAGTTCGGATGGCACTACATCGGATAATCCACCCGAAGAACTCAGAGGTTTAATAGAAGCACCGTCACTGCTATATAACTTTCAGACCCCGGGCCAAAAGTTTTTATAGCAGAAGGCACAGAACCCCATAAAAGATTAATACATTCAGAAAAAGGGCCAGTAGACCTTTACATGCCTCTCTCATCCTCAAAAACTTGGTTTCTTGCGATGATATGCTACAAGAAACAAGCAGTAGGTCTAACATGTTTGGATTTATGTACCCTCTGGTTTGGGCTGACATTCCTTTTCTTCTTGATAGATGTGGACCACGTAAAACATGGTTGCTAGTTGCTACTATTCCACTAAAATTCTGCCTCTAGATTAGATACACCATAGCCTATAAGATGGGAAAAAGGAAAAAAGTGAATGGGCACGAAAACAGCCAGAATACCCCTGCAGGGCATTGATAAAGAGGATGCAACAGGAAGGAGAATGCCTGCAAACAAAATGATATATAAGCATGCATATAACAAATGTGCTTACAGAAAGTAATCGATTATAAAACAAAAGAATTATTTTCTAAATAAGCAAAAATAATTAAGAAAACAAAGGAAAAATAAATAAATCATTTTCAGCAGTTTTTTACTAAAACAAGTCTCTAGGGGTGATGGAGCTCAGAAGGTGGACATCACAAAATTATATGTCAGATCATGCATTTAAAGTTCAGGCCAAAATTCTGAAACCGAAGCAAAGACACCTCATTTCCAGCTGGAAGCAACCCACAGGCTGATATTACATGTCCAAAGGACAAACTATGATAAGTTCCCACAATCATTTATTTAAATATTTATTCGAATTGTAAGAAGTATTAAACATATATTATTTAAAAAAGAAGTATTAAACATATATGTGCAAGCATACATCTTTTGGAAGCTTTAAGATTTTTTTTGGAGAGAGGGAGAGGAAAAGGAGGAGGTTTGTTGGGGGGGGGGGAGTGGTGGGAAGGTGGCAAGGGAACTTCTTGTGCAGTTTAGCATTGTGAAGTTAGGTTCAGATTTGAGCTTGGATTCTTGAGATCTAATAAGATCAAATCTCCTTCATAGGGTATCAAGTTTCAAACCCCAAGAAGTTCCAAATATTTCCAAACCCTCGCCGATCAGAATCATAGACCAATGGTCTTTATGCGTTATTCTCATATACATCTACCATAGTTAAAAAGAAAGTCTTGCAATTATTCCGTAAAGAATATAAATTAATAATTTTTTACTTCTTTAGATTGTCATTTATTTTATCAAGTGAAACAATATATTACACTCTAAATTAGTGCACAACATGCATTTTAACATTTTATTTTTAATTTAAAAATTTCTACGTAAGTATAGCCTGAAACAATCCAAACTATACAATCAGAGGTTCAACAAAAGCAAACACCCGAAGATCTCAAAGAGCACAATATGCTTAAATGATTTCTAAAGTAGTTTCGACTTTTTTATTGTCTTTTTCTAATTTTAATTTAAACCTTTTCTTCTTCATGCTTTTGATTGAAAATCCAAAAGGCAAACATGGAACTCCAGAAACCACTGAAAACAAAATCTAGTCAGCCCAACTGAATCTCAGACTAAGATTTCTCCTAAAATAATAAATCACAATAACACAACTATAAATTGATGTTGAAATCAAATATGTCCTGTCATATTGGTTCTGTGGTTGGCGTCATTTCAAAACTCAGCTATGTTAAGTACATGCAACGATGTAATAGAAAAATATCTTCTATCTGGAAGGTTTAGAATCCAAAATCCTTACCGATGGTTAGAAACAAATAGGTTCATGAAAACTTCTCAAACACTTGTCTAATGGAAACAGCGAATGGTCTCCTATACTTTCAATTGTCTTATCTTGATGATTTAAGACTTGGTGCAGTGAAGTGCCAAGCCAATCATACATCATAAGGCCATCCATGCTTAAGTACTAGAAATTGGAATACCAGTGAATGAGCCTTCAAATACAATAATCTAACAGTACTCTACGACTAGGATATGGAACATACCTTTATAGGATGTACACAGTAGGACAACCTCTCAACCTTGAAGAACTTTCTGAGGATCCAACTGCCCACTACAGTAACTGGAAGGAACAGTAGATAGCTCTTGTGTTCCTTTCCATTCCTGACCAGGCTTCAGAGTGATGGGCTTCTCAATGGCTGCCGCCTCCACGCAAAGCATATGTTTATACTCATCATACCCAAAATCCGCCAGGGCTTTGGCTTTCTTGTCCCAAGGATTCCATACCACTGCATGGAGGAAAAAGGATATGCCACCAAGGACTTCATTATAAAAAAGATTCTACTGATTCTGATTTCAGTTATTCATTTCCCTAGAATTCTTGATGCAAGCAGTAAATATGATGGGAATTGTCCAAGGTTCAAAGAAGATAGTCAGAAGATAATGGAAAAAAAAGGAAATAGAAACTAATATCAAACTCACCAGCATCAGGAAGACCGTCTTTTAGCAAAACAAATGTGCTTTTCTTTTCATGATCCAGAATAGCAATCTTCATTGGCGTGCTCAAATATATTTTCTCCACCTTTTTTGAACAAGAGCATTAATATTTAATGTCCAACTATAACAGTCTATATGACTATGCTGATTTACTTACTTCAGATTCAAATGTAAGTGCATCTCCTTGTTCTGTGAAGCGCTGCTTCTCCTTCAAGTTGTCAAGGTAATCCAGTGTCTCCAATCCTTCTACCCGCACTTCACTGGAACATTTACTTGAAATTCAGGTCCAGGAAAGTGGGCAGGAAAAAAAAATAAAGGATGACTGGAGTGTATGTTGCCACTTGCCAAAACTAAATATGACATCAGATCTAGCCCTAAATAGAACTACTTGACTAATGAGGATTCGTAAAGACAACCCAACATAATTTAAAAGAGGCTTGGTGGTTAGAATTATGATAATTATTTGTTGTTAAACAAGCATAACAGAATGACTAAGCATATCTAATTGTACAAAATAATAAAAACCTATGGTCAAAGATTTTTTTTTTTTTTTTTTGACTGGACAAATTCTGATTGATCTAAGAAAAATTAACAAACATCTGGCCAGATATTTATCTTATTTATATATCTAAATTGGTATGAGGATAGAGAGAGTCAAACAATGCATAAAATGTTTCTTAAAATACATGGCAAACTAGTTACAATAGAAATTTAATGGTGCTTAGTCTTCAGAAACATATAATTATTCTGGACATATACAGATATTGTATTTATATCCAAAATCTAGAGTGTAACCATTGTCCATGTTGGTTGGTGAACTTTGTGTATTCAGCTGCACGGTGTGCATGTGCATGTGCGCAGGTAATCAACTGCCACTAACACTTGAGACCTCATTCTTTCCAACCCATTACACACACACACATTAATATTAAAAACATATCAAGTCCAAAAAACCTACAATTTTTCATTCCTTTTCCTCTATTTTTCCCTATGCAAGAAATTCTGTATTGCTCAGAATTGTGAATGCTCATATGATTAGACTACTAATGGATACAGATTTATAAAATATAATGAAAAAACATATGAGAAACTTAGCAAAATTTGTCTGACAAACCTGATGTCAGAGACAGAAAAGTAAGTCTGAAATGCAAATGTAAATGAGAATGGTCTTCCATCAGTATTGGTGTTTCTTATGCGTGATGTCAGTATCAGAGCTCCTCCACGAGCCAGAGCAACTCTTAGACGAAATTCATAACTGCAATGATAGAAAGTACACAGTAATGGTTCAGCCAAGCATAGAAGGAGTGCAGTAAAAGAAACTAACAAAAAGAAAATGTAGACAGACACAGTACTGATAGCTTGCATATAACTTATTAAGGAAAAATATCTGAAGAAGTCAATCTGCATATAGCAACCTGTGAGGCCAGATCTTTGTGTCTTTGTCAGATGGCTTGAGGATTAAATCGACAAAAGTTTTAGTGACACTGTGTGCTGGAAAAGTTGGTGGGTTAGTGTCAATACTCCAAAACCTGTTCCTGGCAAACCCATGTAGTTCAAGAGCTCCATGGCTCCCAAACTGCATGATCAGAGCATTTTTGGGTGACAATGATGATGAAAGTACAGATGAGGTGTAATTAGATAAAAAATAGATGATAAGATAGTCATACTTGAGGAAAGCATATTGGGATACCCCCACGTATTGCTTTTGGAAGCTTGAAGGTAGCCTATAAAGAATAAAAAAAGGGGAAGTTAGACAAGGACATTAGATGACCAGAGCAAGATTAAGGTCAAACTTAGTTAACGAAATCACTAAACATAAGATGAACATCTCCCATCCATTGATTTACATCTACTTAAGCACATGCTGTGCCAAGAAACACTTTCGTTGAATTAATTCACTATGAATAAGGGATAATATTGGCTGCATTCAAACCCGTCGGGTGTGAGCCGCCGTTGTACCAAAAAAAAAAAGAGGATAATATCCCAACATTCTGAGAGACAGATGTTACATCTCTCTGACTTTAATGACCATAGCTAATGAGCCTCATAACAAGGTATTGTATGTACAATGAAAGTTCATGCACTTGGTTCCCATGATGGCAGCAAGATAACAAATGAAACACAAAAATATCTTGGGAAGGGTACAAAGCACATAAACAATTCGAACATGATTTAAATGAAAAGGAAACGTCCTCATTGTTTCATGGTCAAATCCTTCAAACCAGAGGATTATAGTGTCATGCAATTGGAAGTTGCAAGGAGACAGGCTCTAAATAGGGATATCATACTGACATAAAGAGAAGGAAAAACAGTAACCTTTCAGGCTTAAGATGTAAAAAATTGATATATGCAATTACAAAAAAAAAATCTAAAAGATGAAAGAAGAGAATAAGAAGTCCATAACAAAAACAAAGAGATTCAAAATATACATAGGGCAGGGTTCAGAATGGAAAAGAAAGGACAGTCATTTAAAAGAAAAAAGACTTCAAAGCATACAGTTGAAGCCTTGAAGGAGATACCAAAATAGATAGAAGACAGTGATACAGATATCGCTCATGCTCATGGAACATAGCCTCCAAAAGGTCCATGACATTCACCCCAAAATAGACAAGAGTCTATTAACCAATATTATTTAATCTCCATGCCGAACTTGAGATGACATCTCCACATAAAACTTAAGTGTAACCTCAAAAATAATAAAGTTAAGCAGTATAAATCCCTAGAGAAACTGAACCATAATAGTTGTAAAAAGCATGAATGGGCATGGAAGCAACTCTAGGACATTCGAGTACACAAGCAGCAAATGATGAAACTAGAACGTCATAGCAAGCAAGAGTGCTTAAGAAGTGTTTGAGTAGAATATATTTACAGCAAGCACAGTCATAACAGTCATCCACGTAGGCAGCATTATAGAAATGAACATGTGCTAGGTGGGCAGTTTAACTCCCAAAACCTCGAGTCAACTCAAGGATTCTAGTGGGGAAGCACCTGGTATCCTGTGGGTGCCATCCATTACCTTTTCACATTTCCTGCTTACCGTGCGTTCCTTTTAAGAGAAAAGTATTTCAACTAATATTGCATTATTTTTTGATAAGAACTAGTTCGTTATTATAGCAAATTAGCAACGGTATTTGCATATGGAGGATAACCTGAAAACTTTGCCCTTATCCTGACGATACTATAAATGACCAGGATCATTTGTATATATGTCATCTTGCAGGACTTTCATGCTTCTATATTCCAGTCCTTGGAAAAGATAAGAATCAACTTTGGTACCTTACTGCTGACAAAAAGCAACTCCTCGCCATAGATATTTTTCCATGATGTTACTTGACCTCCATACAGATACACCTGCAAAAACACAAATGGATATGCATACAACAGTACATCGGCTACCGGCATCCACAAATGAACAACTTTTGAATTGCTATTTTATCAGGAAGTTGACATGGATCTAAATCATGCAAATAAGATAAGTCATAAATAAATAACCCATAGTTGAGAGATTTGAGCACAAAGCAAAAAGGCATGAATAAGGGGTCATCCAAGTTATGAAAAATACTCAACAAGGCAAATGGAATCAGGATAGAGACCAGCAAGCACCGTTTTAAAGAATACTAGCATAGGTTGCACAACAACAAAGTGATCGGTATTAAACACTGAATTATAGTATATAAACATTCACCTTTACAAGGGCTTTATTAAGTAAATGTAAGCTCTAAGCCATTAAATGTTCCAGTTAATGGAGACAAGAAACATGTACTTACATAGTGTACATAATAATATAAGATTAAGATTAATTTGGCATGTGAAACAAACTCATGGAAACTCTTATATTCTAATTTTTACATATTATTTCATCTCCCTGTATATAAGTAACTCACATATTTAGTGGACATGATCGATTCAAGAGAAAGATTATTTGATGGATGAACATGATCCAATCAATCAATGAAATATTTGGGCTTCTACTTCTTGACATTCTTTATTAACATGAAATGCCAATTAAACTCCCATCAGAAGTAGTATAACCGGTTTTAAGAAATACAGACATGCAATTCTTGTATATTGAATTTTTTGAAGACACAATTATATTAAGGCGGTGAAAAGCATTAGGTACAGTTTTCATCAGCCAAGTGATTTGTGAGTTTTAGCTGGCCCATGCCAAAACGATCAGCAATAAGAATTATCTCTTTAGACAAGCCATAAATGAAACCATTAGAAATATTCAATAAGATGTGATATTGTTCAATTTGCAAAAATGAAATATAGTCTTAGAATAGAACAAGATTAAATGTTCGGTTGTAATTACAAAGGATGGATCAGAAGATAAAGGCTTGTGTATCAGCTGAAGTATAGAACATAAACAAAGTATGGAACATGACTTGGAAATGGAAATGGAAATGAGGGTACTATGAGTCGGTTATCAGTTTTGGGATTAAAAAAATGGAGAGATAGATATAGCAGACAGATAAAGAGGAGACACACTTCCAGGAATGTCATGTGATTGAACCATTCCTTGGCAGCTTAAAGGAAGACTAAGTAAAGAAAGCTTTAAAAATGATCATAAAGCCTAACATGTATGGGATTAAAAAAGTGCTGGTAATGTTGAGGGTCTAGGCATATTTAATGAGTATGAGCTGCAAATCTAGGGAGGTGACATATATATTAGAGAAGGCACGGAAGTTGCATTTATTAAGTGATGCAGAAATGACAGAAACAGTTTGGGCATGTGCAATAAAGATCTTTTGAGGCGGCCCAGCAATTATTTCAAAGGGACATAGAAAAAGAGCCAAGGAGGGAAAAATCCTAAGTTAAAGTGGATGGAAGTTGCGAGAAAGGATCAAGAAATCCGGTAATAACACCAGAGGCAACTCAAATAGTTATGGTGACAAGGATGAAACTGTTGACTATTTTGGACTTTGCTCCAAATAGTGGCTTTGAGAGGGACCTATTTGCAAAATGACATTTCATTATATAAAAGGTACATGTTACCTCTTTTCCCGTGGGATGAAGGGTTTTGTTTTGGTTTTAGGTTGAAAGGGTTTTTTCAGCCGCCGCCGCTCCCATCTTCTTCCTCCCGTGCGCTCTCGGTCTCTTGGCAACATCTGACTTGGGTTCCCTTCTGTCTTCATTCGCTGGAGGCGTTCTTCCTTCTTCCCTTCTTCAGCCGTGGCTTCTTCCTGTGACTTCCCTGTTTCCGTGAGCCCCTTTCTTCTTTGCTGTTCACAGAAATTGCAACAAGGGAAGGTATGGTTTTGATACTCATTTGATCTACCATTGGAGCCGTAGAAAGGTTGATTTGCATACTACACTTTTGATCTATCATTGTGGCTGCAGAAGGGTGATCCGATCAGGTTGTTTCTTGCTTTATATTTGGTTTTATATTGCCTCCTATTGTGATCATTTGGCAGTCCATATTTTGGGCTCTTATGTATCTATGCTTGTACCCTATTGGGAAGATTGATATAGTGGATTGTTCCTCCTTCCCGTGGATGTAGGCACTTGCTGCCGAACCACGTAAATTTGGTGTCTTTGTGCTTATCTGTTCATGCCTGTGATGTGTTTGATGGAATGCCTGAATGAGACCAATTGTTAATTGGTAAGCCGGATACAGTGAGTTTTGTGCCCATTAATCCCAACAATTGGTATCAGAGCTATGGCTACTGTTGGGCAACAAAATTCATCTAGGGCTAACGATTCGGCTTCTGTTTCACATTCCACTATCATAAGGCATGAAGTGGCTGTATTTGATGGCACAGGGGACTTCTCACTATGGAAGGTAAGAATGAAATACCTGTTGGTTAAGGAGGGTGTAGCAAAAGCCCTCAAGGGTATGGATGCAATCCCAGGAGATAATGAGGCTGTCAAAGAAGAGATTAATGAGAGAGCACTAGGAACTTTGTTTTCGGGTTTGAGTGATAAAGTCCTGCGAAATGTTGTGGATCTTGATACAGCTAAGGGAGTATGGGAAAAATTGGAGAGTCTATATATGGCAAAATCCCTTACTAATAGATTGTATTTGAGGGGAAAGTTGCACACATTTCGTATGGCAGAAGGGACTTCACTCAAAGATCACTTGGATGAGTATAATAAGCTCCTACTTGATTTATCAAATATTGGTGTTGAAGTAGATGAAGAAGACAAGGCTTTGATCCTCATCTACTCATTGCCTAAGTCCTTTGAGCATATTACTACTACTATGCTCCATGGAAAAGAGACAATAAGTCTTGAAGAGGTAGAAGCTACTTTGTTATCCAATGAGCTTAGATTGAAAGTACAGCTACAACATCAAGTTCAGACTCCAGCTCAAGGACTTATAGTTAGAGGTAGAGATGAGCAGAAGAAAGGTGGACAAGGTAGAAGCAAATCCAAAATCAGATCAAAGTCTAGGTCTAGAAGACCAGGTGTTTGTCACTATTGTAAGAAACCAGGCCACTGGAAATCAGAATGTAGACTACTACAGTCTAAGAAAGAGAGGGAACAAAAGGATAAAGGAACCGTCTCAGACTCGGCAACGGTTGCAGTTTCATCAGCAGGTCACAACAGTAATGATAATGATGCAGTATTTACAGCTGCTTGCAGTGTCAGTCATCCTGATACTTGGATTGTGGACTCTGGAGCATCTTTCCACATGACACCTCATAAGGAATGGTTCTCTTCTTTTAGATCATGTGAGGGGGGCACTGTTCTTTTTGGAGATGATGGTATTTGTAAAGTGGAAGGTGTTGGTACAGTTCAAATTAAATCTAATGCAAACACTGTGGTGACCTTGGACGATGTCAGATATGTTCCTCAACTAAAGAGAAACCTTCTCTCAGTACATGTTTTCGATAGTGCAGGTTTCGAGGGCAGATGGGGTAGAGGATCAATAACTATCAATAAAGGAGTATTGACTTTATTGAAAGGAAAATTGTGTGGGACCCTTTACTATTTGGATGGTAGTACAATAGTTGGACAGGCTTCAGCAGTGCAGTCTTCTACTGAGCAGTTGACACACCTGTGGCATCAGAGATTGGGCCACATCTCAGATAAAGGTTTACAGGAGCTGAGCAAACGTGGTTTGCTAAGTGGTCAGAAGGTTGGTGCACTTGGATTCTGTGAGCATTGTGTGTTCGAAAAACAACACAGGGTCAGCTTTTCTACAGGCGTGCACAGGACAGCTGGTATATTAGATTATATTCATTCTGACCTATGGGGACCAGCCCCAATTACATCCAAGGGTGGATCTAGGTATTTACTCACTTTTATTGATGACTACTCCCGCAAAGTCTGGATATACACTATCAGAAATAAGAGTGATGTATTTGACACATTTAAGAAGTGGAAGGCTATGGTCGAGAGGCATACTGATAGGAAGTTGAAAACCTTCCGAACTGACAATGGATTAGAATTCTGTTCTACTGAGTTTAATGACTTTTGCAAATTAGAGGGTATTGTCAGACATAGAACCACAGTGGGTACACCTCAACAGAATGGTGTGGCAGAACGCATGAATCGCACACTAATTGAGAGAGTCAGATCTATGCTATCTAGTTCTGGATTAACTAGAGATTTTTGGGCAGAGGCCTCTCACACAGCCTGCTACATTATAAACCGATCTCCAGCATTAGCATTGGGCATGAAAACTCCGGAAGAAATGTGGACAGGAAAACCTGCAGACTATTCAGTACTCAGAGTCTTTGGGTGTCCAGCTTATGCACATGTAAGAGATGGAAAGTTGGACCCTAGGGCTAAGAAGTGCGTATTTCTAGGATACGCATCTGGGGTAAAAGGCTACAGATTATGGTGCACAGAGCCTGGATCCCAAGGTTTTTTAGTCAGTAGGGATGTGACATTTCATGAGATAGCTACTCCTTTAAGGCAGCTACAGCCAAGTTCTTCTGAGAGAGATCAGGGTCAGGATCAGATAAATAGGACTGTTATGAATATTGATCAGACTATCAGATCACAGCAGCAGGCAAATGAAGATACTTTAATTCTGAATGAGCAGCAACAGCAGACAAATGCAGAGATACAGACTCAGGAGGAGGTTACCATGGAAGGTCAGGATCAGATTGATAGCATTGCCACTCGTAGACCCAGGCGTCAGATCAGAACACCACAAAGGTATGGTTTTGAGGATTCAGCTTGTGCTGGGTTAGTTTATTATGCTCTGAGCATTGCAGACACTATTGGTGATGAGCCGACCACATATCAGGAGGCTATTAGTTGTCCGCAGGCTGAACAATGGACCATGGCTATGGTTGAAGAATTACAATCTTTAGAGAAGAATCAGACTTGGAAATTAGTCAGATTACCAGAGGGCAAGAAGGCAATAGGCTGCAAATGGATCTTCAAGAATAAAGAGGGAGCCAGTCATCAGGATTTAAGATATAAGGCCAGGTTAGTAGCTAAGGGCTATTGTCAACGGGAGGGAATTGACTATAAGGAAATATTTTCTCCTGTAGTTAAACACTCTTCTATTCGTGTGTTGCTTGCCTTAGTTGTTTCTCAGAATTTAGAGCTGGAACAGCTAGATGTTAAAACAGCTTTTCTTCACGGTGATTTAGAGGAACAGATTTATATGCAACAACCACCTGGTTTTGAGGTTCCAGACAAGGAAGATCATGTATGTTTGCTCAAGAGATCATTATATGGTCTCAAGCAGTCTCCAAGACAGTGGTATCGCAAATTTGATAAGTTTATAGTCGACCATGGATACAACAGATCTCCATATGACAGTTGCGTATATCACCAGCGGTTTTCAGATGGATCCTTTTGTTACTTATTACTGTATGTGGATGATATGATGATAGCAGCCAAGGATATATCAATCATCCAAAATCTGAAAGCTGAGCTCAGTACTGCATTTGAGATGAAGGATCTTGGACCGGCAAAGAAAATACTTGGGATGGAGATCAGTCGTGACAGGCAGTTGGGTAGACTTTTTCTTACTCAGCATGGATATATTAAGAAAGTCTTGGATAGATTTGGTATGTCCACAGTCAAGCCAGTCACTACTCCTTTTGCCAGTCATTTCAAATTATCTGCCACACTCTGTCCCCAGACTGAGGATGAGGAGAGATATATGTCCAGAGTGCCATATGCAAGTGCAGTAGGTAGCATCATGTATGCAATGGTCTGCACTTGATCTGATATTTCACAGGCAGTAAGCGTAGTAAGCAGATACATGGATAAGCCTGGAAAGGCTCACTGGTCAGCTGTGAAATGGATACTTAGATATCTAAAAGGCACTTCCAATTTGGGATTGGTATTCTCCGCACAGAGTAATTGCACTATTACAGGATTTTCTGATTCAGATTATGCTAGTGATTTGGACAGGAGGAGGTCGTTAACCGGATATGTATTTACTCTCTCTGGTTGTGCAGTCAGTTGGAAGGCTACTTTGCAGCCTACAGTTGCTTTGTCTACTATAGAAGCAGAGTATATGGCGTTGACAGAGGCAGCAAAGGAAGCTATTTGGTTAAGAGGACTAGTACAGGATTTGGGTCTCGAGCAGGACCGTTTGGATATTAATTGTGACAGTCAAAGTGCTTTGCATCTTGCCAGAGATCAGATGTATCACGAACGCACTAAGCATATAGATGTCAGGTATCACTTCATCAGAGATTTGGTGGAGAATGGTGATGTCCGGATTCAGAAAATCTACACTGCTCATAATCCGGCTGATATGTTCACTAAACCAATCACAGCAGTTAAGTTCAGGACTTTCCTGAACTTGATTGGTGTGAGCACTTGTTAATGCCCTTCCGGGCTTGTGGTGAGGAGGAGGTTATTTTATCAATCCATATTTGATGATAGGTACATAATTTGTCGCAAGGAGGAGGATTGTTGACTATTTTGGACTTTGCTCCAAATAGTGGCTTTGAGAGGGACCTATTTGCAAAATGACATTTCATTATATAAAAGGTACATGTTACCTCTTTTCCCGTGGGATGAAGGGTTTTGTTTTGGTTTTAGGTTGAAAGGGTTTTTTCAGCCGCCGCCGCTCCCATCTTCTTCCTCCCGTGCGCTCTCGGTCTCTTGGCAACATCTGACTTGGGTTCCCTTCTGTCTTCATTCGCTGGAGGCGTTCTTCCTTCTTCCCTTCTTCAGCCGTGGCTTCTTCCTGTGACTTCCCTGTTTCCGTGAGCCCCTTTCTTCTTTGCTGTTCACAGAAATTGCAACAAGGGAAGGTATGGTTTTGATACTCATTTGATCTACCATTGGAGCCGTAGAAAGGTTGATTTGCATACTACACTTTTGATCTATCATTGTGGCTGCAGAAGGGTGATCCGATCAGGTTGTTTCTTGCTTTATATTTGGTTTTATATTGCCTCCTATTGTGATCATTTGGCAGTCCATATTTTGGGCTCTTATGTATCTATGCTTGTACCCTATTGGGAAGATTGATATAGTGGATTGTTCCTCCTTCCCGTGGATGTAGGCACTTGCTGCCGAACCACGTAAATTTGGTGTCTTTGTGCTTATCTGTTCATGCCTGTGATGTGTTTGATGGAATGCCTGAATGAGACCAATTGTTAATTGGTAAGCCGGATACAGTGAGTTTTGTGCCCATTAATCCCAACAGAAACAATAAAGTAAACTTGAAGCGAGAAAATAAAATGGGATACACTTAGGTAGCAGGGATGGTTGCAAGGTGAATCATCCAATATTCTCATGGCAAATATAACACAATTGTTTAGAGATCTAGCAGCAAAAATGACGTAAGTAGCAAGGGCCCTTCTTTTGCACATATCCAATTTTTCCAATCTATAGTAAAACAAAACTACGGAAGATAGTTAAAGGTACTTGTTATAGTAATAATCTATAACCGAATAACATCATTTTTGGATTTAAATTATGAAAATTTGGAGAACTTAAAATCAAGGATGATACAGATCTTAGACATTCTAAACACATGAGAGTACTTTTATGTGGATTGAATATAACAAGGAAGAGTGATTTCTTGTGTGGAACATAGTATTAGGCCACAGCTCAGTGAAAATTGAACTAAAAAGTCTGTTGAACAATGAACACATATACCGTTTACATGATCGACATTATCTGTGTGGACTATGATCGCTCAGATTCAACCACATCGTAGACAATAGATTGCTCTGACCTTTCAAGTAAAAATTTTTCAACCATAAACTGCAGGCATAATTATAACAAATAGTAGTGCTTTGACTAGCCAATCTGTCATGTGCTAGCTTGGATGCAACCTACTATCAAAATATAGCATCCTCTTCGACATTTCAATGAGAAAATTTTCAAATCACAAAAATAAAAAAATTGTCATTGAAGTTCCATAGAATAATTTATCTATAGTTTCTAAAGATCATCTACATTCTAAACCACTAATCTACCAAAATAAAAATGCAAAGACAAGGAATGCCCTTTAAAAAGGAAGAAAATAATCTTCCAAATTGTCTAATGATGTGACTAGCTGAAGCACCAAAACTGCTTGGAACAACATAGAACCATTAAGAACATATTTAACCTATGCAAACATCCCTAACCTTCCCTCTTTTACCATCTCTCAGAATTTTCTGATAAACTCTTAAGATGGTATCCTCGAGCCCGTCAAAACCAGTTACGTTTCTACAGCAAATGCATCAATTCCTAATCATGAAACCTTACAACCCTTTGAAGTTCTGAAGATTCCTCCTGTACCAACATTTGCCAAATCTATGATCC
Source organism: Phoenix dactylifera (assembly GCF_009389715.1). Taxonomy (NCBI): domain Eukaryota; kingdom Viridiplantae; phylum Streptophyta; class Magnoliopsida; order Arecales; family Arecaceae; genus Phoenix; species Phoenix dactylifera. The sequence goes on along the minus strand of NC_052392.1, from coordinate 19,476,768 downwards.
CTGATTCAAAGCTCTTTATCAAAAAGCAACCCTGTTTCAAAACTAAAAATAATGATGAAAATTCGACAACAACAACAAGTTATCTCAGAAATATTATATGTTTTCATCAATATTGAAATATTATCTGGATATAAAGTTCTCAGTCTACAAGCTATGATAAAAACAATATTTCAGGTCCTACATGACTTTCCTATGTCATAAGAATCTATTCCATAAAGATTTTAGGACATATACATATAGCACAAAAAAGCAAATAGCCAAAAAAAAATCTAAAGGAAGTCTATATGTGGAGGAAATTACTGAAAGAAAACTAGTACTACTCTCAAGATGATGATCTAGGCACTCATAAAAGTTGTGGCAATTTTGAAAAAAAAAAATATAAAAGCAAAATAAAAGATATAGGTCATGACAACTGAACTAGATGCCTCACAAGTAATCAAGCTTAAGTCCATATGGCTAATAACATAATTATAGAAAAAAAAATAATGCCATAGTCAAATGTCAGGCTTGATAAGACTTTCAGACTAAAGCATCTCAAGGGGTTAAGTACTGCAATGTAGCAGTGCACCTTCACTGAACTAAATGCTTAGCTAATTCCTATGCCAAAGCATGTGTGTTTACGGAATATGGTGACCAAAATTAGTGAAAACTGGACTGATTCACCAGAAACAAGAAGCATAAGCTAAATCTTGCATTTCTTTCTATCTTATCATGAAATGCAAGAGAGATGTTCTTAAAGAAGAGCTCATAGAGCTATCTCCAATCTAAGACAACTTGAAAAAACAAGAGAAACAACACCAATGTGAGCGACGCACTAATCTTTTTTTCTTAATGTAAGAGAAAGTGAGCGCACAAGATGTGCCAAAACCAGACTGATTCACCAGAAACAAGAATCATAAGCTAAATATTGCATTTCTTTCTACCTTATCATGAAATGCAAGAGAGATGTGCTTAAAGAAGAGCTCATAGAGCTATCTCCAATCTAAGACAACCAGAAAAAACAAGAGAAACAACACCAATGTGAGCAACACACTAATCATTTTTTCTTAATGTAAGAGAAAGTTGGCGCACAAGATGTGTGACATGTTAAGTCTGATGTCCCACAAACCTTAAGCGATCCTGCTATAACTTTTCCCTGTTGCTATAATAAGGAATTCTTGCAAACAATATACCATAAATTGATGTCCCACAAATCTCAATCAATATACCACAAGAAAAGAAAAGCAGCATCTAGTCGGAGAGAAATCTGCATGTTAGAAAACACTGATGGTCTCTGGGCTGGATTCTAATTCAGTAAAGGTGAATAAATTGTCCACTTCAAAACAGCAGCAGCTATCCGAAGAACCATCACATCAAAACACAGAAGCACCAGCTGCAACCAGAATAGTTGCGAGCTACCAGATAAGAAGAACAAGAAGAAGAAGAAGAAAACTAGAAGATCTAGAAATAACTCGGAGAAGAGGATTTCAATAAAGACAGCTTGACGCAGTTATGTACAAACTCCCCTCCACTTTATAGGCATTCAAGTGACCGATTAATTTCATCATTAACTGATGTCTTAAAATCACCTTAAGGTTCACCACATACTAAAGAGTCCAAAACCCAATAGGGCAATTTCATCAAGAACATTTTCTTTTTTGCAAACTTATAGGAATCCGACGCCTGCAGAGCATTCTCCAGAAACTGTTTCACCACAAGATCAAGAAAAGGAATCAAATTACCTATCAAGAAAATGGAATCAAATTACCTAATCAGAGGGGTTTCTTAACATGCGCTAACCAACCACTGGCAGCAAGAAGACACTTAAATTACCGCAGAATTCCATGGATTCATCAAACAATCAGAAGAATCAACAAATTAATCTATCAAAATGGTTACAACAACATAAGATCCAGCAAGAACAGAACAGATCAAATTCTACCACCAAAAAACCACAAGAAACGATCAAGAATCCAAGTTCTTTATCCAAGAGAGATCTCCCAACTCGAACCCAAGAAAGAAAATAAACTCAGTCAAAGAAACACAAGAAATCGAAGAAAGATTCGAGAGAGGGGAGTGGAAGAAACCAGACCTCGGCCGAACACCCCTTGGCCTCCCTCAGCACGACCTTGTCGAGGCCATTGATGCCCCTGCACAGCTCCACCGATGGCATCCCCGCCGCCATCGCTCAAATCCCATAACCAGAAACGCCAATCCCAGCTTCCCGCCCTCTCCTCCTCTCTCCCTCTCTCTCGACGCCCGACCTCCAAAACCCACTGAGGAAGGCTACTGGGAGCAGGAAAAGAGAACAGAAAAGTTCTCGGAGCTCCGCTGGGGTATTTATGGAGCGTGCGAGGGTTCTCCAGCTCGGCCGTTGCCCAGCGGAATCGTATTGCGCGCGACTGCTATATAAATCAGTTGGAATTTCACGCACCAACAACGAGAATCCCCGCTACGGAACCCGCAGCCAAGACCACCCATTCTTGATTAACGGCACCAAGTTGGGTTGATCGTCGGGTGTTCCGAGAAAGCGAGTGCTATTTATTACAGGCAACGTTTTCCACACCTACGAAAGAACCTGTTGTGGGGCCAAGCTTCGGTGAGAGGGTGCACGATTGGGTGGCGTTTACCAATTATAAGTTTGGGATGCATGTCATATATTTTTAAATCGAGAAGAACCTGGCTGCAGAAGTGGGATCCACGAGAAAGCATAAAAAATAGTTTTGGAGAAGATCGCTGCCGTCCATTTTTCCTGCGGTTTTCTGATGCGGAGAAAAGGACACCACGCCACCGAAAGGTTTTCCGGTCATCCGTTTCCGGACCTCGGACGTGCTCCTGGAGTTTGTACGGTTGGATCCGGATAGAGTGAAATGGACGGTGAAGATAGCCCCACTCGTGGGGGCTCACCGCTGGGATAAACCAGTGCATCTCTTGCCTGCATTCGCGCAAACCGAGCGTCGCAGGGGACTTATATGCGGGCAGCCGGATAATAATCAGGGTCGTTCGATCGCTATCGCACGGTCAGTTCTAACTGTTCTTATCCGGACCCATCTTGCTGTGTACGACGGATCTGGGCAGCAAGGCCACGGACAAGGACCGTCCAAAAGGTGGTCTACCGTGTGATCATGGACCTAGGCCTAATCGATGGTGGGCCTTCCGCCGAAAGTTTTGTGCGAGCTCCTGTGGTCGGTCGTCTTGGGCCCCTCTCGAGATGAAGTCGAGGCAAAAAAATTATGTGCCAAAGTGTTTAAACTAGCTTCTTTTTCCTTAATTTCATCGCAAGAAAACACAAAAAAAAAAACTCCAGAACTAAACTCAGCTTCAAAAATTTATCAGTAATTTTTAATATTGCAGCGAAGAGTTGCAACCCTAGCATGCTAAACACGTATATAGAGAAGCCAATAAGCCGCAGATTGGATGGACTGGTGTGTATACAGAGGAAAAAGAGCTGCATATAGCACTCCGGAATGTATTGTTTCTTTTTTTTTTTTTAATGTGTCCATATTAAAGTTGTATGAACCATTCATTTCAGAAAAAAAAAAAAATTTGCAACCCTAGAGCTTGCCCATAGGTTCGTCGGGAGGAGTCATCGCCTTGCGTTCGGCCAGGTTATTTAGTAAGATAATAGATGATTATCATCAAGCTTAACATTAAAAATTGGCTTAACCTTTTGGTGCAGCCATGCTAAGTTGTCTCATCTCCAACAGCAAAAACTTTTTTCGTACTTTAGTGATGCAGTGTGGGCCATCCCGTTCATGTCGCATGATCTTTGCACTCCAGCCACGTTACGATGTGGATTGCCGACGTGGCTTGAAGGAGGTTCCTCATTGTTTAAGAGGAGCGAAATCAATCCATACCTAACTTTAGTTAGGATACTAGCCAAAGGAGAAAGATATATCTCGATCAGGTCCATATACAATTCATGCAGACGAAGATTCGCATGGGAAACTATATATTGTCGGTGAATTCATGAAGAGATCCAGGATCAAGACCCAAAGTTTGTCCAAAGGAAGAGTTGGTGCTAATATGGAGCCCACCTTAATCTCATCATTTAACAATTTGTTCGTGCTAATATGATGATCCTTAATCAGATGCCCCGGATTGTTGCAGTGGCTATTATCAAAACACATGCCCGAGGATGAATTCCGCAAACAGCATGTTTCAATAATGTTGCTTTTAACTGCTAAGATTGTGATGCAGGGTACTTCCACAGGAACAAAAGCGAAAAAAATTAATGGTAGAATGTTTGTTTAATTTTTTTAGATGGGTAAGTTATTTTTTTATGGATAATATTTAGGGATAATTGATCACCAGTACACTAAAATAAGAAAAAAAATCTTTTTATTCATAAAATAAGAAAAAAAATCTTGCACACATGAAAGATGGGTAAGTCATTTTCTCGGCACAATAACATTTTTTATTTTACTTCTAAAATATATCCTAACCCTAATATTATATTTATATTAAATAATAAATATATTATAATGCTATATAATAGATTATAATATATATTATTATGATATGTTATATTTTTTTTGTGTGTGTGTAGATAAACAGATAAATAGATAAAATGTATCATAGAAAATATGGATACATACTAGCAACTTATATAGAAATATAGTTGTCACACTCCAAACCTATCACCTAGGTTGGCTACGTGACACAACCGCATGAGCCCTAGAGCGATGCTCTAGAGATCATGAAAGGCCTAAGATGAACAAATATCTAATAACTCAATAGTGAATAGCCGAATAATCCAAATAAATAAATTCATCATATTCAAATAATCCTACTAATACAGTTACAAGATCTTCAAATGTTCATCAGTATCAGAAAAATAAACTAACTAACTAACTTATGAATCCGACGCTCGAACTTTCACACCCAACCCATCCGAAACCACACATTCTAGATCTCTAAAAGAAGAATAAAAGAGATGATGTGAGCTTTATAGCCTAATAAGAATTCCACACACTCATATCAATATAGATATAATAATTTTAAAATAAAGATTAACTATAAACTACATCAAAATATAGGCAAAAATCATAAAATTTTATGCCAATTTTCCAACATAGCTCGATAAAATCTATGTAAATATGCATCTATAAATGTATGCTATTAGATATTCAACCCATTCCAAAAAAATATGTAAGATATTATGGTTTATATTTTAATCTTTCATTTTTATCTAGATTTTCGATCAATTATTATTTTTCTAATGTATACTATTCATGGTTACGCTTCGACCCACGACTGGCAAACCATTATTCCACGTTTCAGTTCGTGATGGCAAACCAAAATATCCGCACTTCGGCCTGTGGTGGCAAACCAAAATAACTGCGCTTCGGCCTATAATGGTAAACCAAAATATGCGTGTTTCGGCTCGCGGTGGTAAATCAAGATAATTGCACTTTGACCCATAGTGGCAAACCAAGATATTCGCGCTTTAACCTATGGTGGCAAACCAATGTGTCACGATCCTTTTTTATTTATCAATCAAATCATTCAATTTTATTCAAACTAGAAAATATAATTTTATATTATATTTTAAGATCAAATTCTAAAATAATCACCATCATATCCTAACAACCAAAACTATAATCCAAGCAAACATAATCATCAATATTTGATATATCTATATAATAAAGAAATATATATTTATATAACTATATCAAAAATAAATCAATAATTATATGGCAAACGGTGCAAATTCTAAATCATCGACACATGTTACAAAATATGTATTATCCATATAGGTGATTGTGTTCAAAACTTTTACCTCTACCGATGATGGACTTAAACATTAGGTATACTAATTCTCTCCTCGATCTATGAATTTGGAGGTAAAGTAGTCTACCGGACACCTTCTTGTTCATATGATTGTCCCACTATAAAATCATGCTTAATACCTAGACCTGACCACGGTTCTGGAACCGCCAGTTCTGGTTCCACAAAAATTTAGAACCTTAACCGTAACCGAAAATAGTCGGTTCGGTTCCGGTTCTAGAACCGCCAATTCCGGTTCCGGTTCTAGACGGTTCCGGTTCCGATTTTCAATATAAATTATAAAATTTTGAAAAAAAATAGATTATGTAATTAATTTGAAAAAAATTATAAATACAAATAGATTGTGTAATTAATACAAAATGATAATTTGTACCTCATTTTATTATTAACTATCAAAGTAAATTTTAATAATACAACTAGATAACATTATAAAAAAATCATAAGTTACATTAAATAAATTTGGAACTAATTTATTTTATTATAAATGGAAAAAAAGAAAAAAATAGGCTTCGGTTCCGGTTTCGGTTCGATTCCATCAAACCTAGAACCTTAACCGAATCGTATTTCTCAAGGTTCCGGTTCGGCTAAGAACCGTGAGACACGGTTCTTGTTTTGGTCCTATTCTTTCCGATTCGATTCTGGTCCGGTTCTTCGATTAGAACCGAACCGTGGCCAGGTGTATCAATACCACAACAACTATAATCAATGGTATGAAAATATGAAAAAAATAATATTAAATTTCAACGTTGCCGGCCACCTTGGGAATACAATGCCAACCCGAGACCCTCCTAGGTCCACCTAATCAACCCGATTTGTTTACCCTCATAAAATGTCTAGAGTGAGCGTGATAAAGAAACAAGGCGGAGTGAGGGAGGGAGTGAGCGAGTGAGAGAGAGAAAGAAGGCAAGAGAGAAACAAGAGGGCGCGAGACGGCGAGAGAGAGACATGGCCGGCGACCTCCAATGGCGGCGACGTACGGCAACAGCCCCGACCCCCCGGAGGCAGGAACGGCCACGACCCTCGGTGGCGGTGGTCGGTCGGACGGGAAGGAGGAGAAAAGAAAAACATGGGAGCCCGATTTCTTGAAATCCAGCGACCCGCCGGGTCCGAATAAGGCGGCGATGGCGACTAGAAGACCGGGGGAAGAGGAAGAGAAGAGATCTATAGGCCATACCTCAGCTCCGGCGAGGTATCTGCTCCTTTTCCCGACGAGAACGAACGGTGACTCACCGGTACAGTTGTTGGAAAATCAAGGAAATCCCACGGATTTCATCCGCCATCGACGGGGGTTTGGGTGAGAAGTTAGAGAGGAGATGGGAAGCTCTTTTAAAAGATGAATCTAGGGCTCCGGCGAGCCGTGGACTCCTTGTGCTCATCGGCGTCAGGGAAGAAGTCGGACTCCTGGAAGGAGTCCGCCTCTTCCATCTCACGTGCCACGCACGTGGGGTGTTATATTCCCCTTGCTTTAAGAGTCGTGTCAGAAAAAATAGACTTTGAGCCTATGCAAGTATTTTGGGATGGACCGGCCCTTACAGTAATAACAAATTCTAGAATGATTTTTCTGCATAAAAAATATGAATAAATTATTTTATTATCTAAATATTGCTTAGATAATATTTATCCAAGTACATACAGATTTTTATGTAATTTTTGGCCTCCCAAAGCATGCCCTAAAAAGGCAATGATGCCCTTTTGGAGTCATCATGGGGATTGGCTCTAATACACCATAATAGTTGGATATGTTATCAAAGGATTGACTATAGACCCATGTGACATTTTTATAGGAAAAAAATTAGTACTAGCATCTAAAACATTGAATTTTCTCAAAAAGAACCTGATAATATAATTCACTATCGAATGATTGGTTTTTTTTAACATAAACATTTTGAATATTAATCCGTTCTTGGAATATATCAGGGTGAATCTTATGCCATCTATTCATGGACTCAAAGTCAACGAGATATTTACTATTGCGCGAATGAATCAAATACTGCATTTAGTTATGATCTACAACTATATTAATGTATTCAAATAAAGGCTTGTTTGGATATCTTTATAGGATTGGATCAAAATCTCGTAAAATTTGTGAATTAGGCTGCCCATTTAAACATAGCTCTATGAGTGAAATATCTCTAAGCTCAAATCTTGTGAAAAGAAAACAAGATCTTTGAAAGCCTATTTGACTATTTTTACAGAATTGAACTAAAAATTCTAACTGTTCATTTAAGCATGATCTTAAATGAACCAAACTCCACCCAGCCAAATCCTATAGAAAGAAAGAAAGAAAGAAAGAAAAAAAAGACTAGAATGTGGGCTAAGTTCGGATACGCTTTTAAAAAGTACAAGTTAGATGAGCCAGCATGTCCGATTTCTATAAAATTTTTAGTTTAAGCTTATAGGAATATCCAAATAAATTCTAATTTTTTTTTTCTTTTCGCAATTCAAAGGCTTGATTTGATCTAAATTTCGGGCAAGCCCTTAGAAGATGAGAGCTAGATAGGTCAACAAGCTTGACCTATAGAAATATCCAAACATACCCCAAAATATTCGGGGAAAAATTCATGGGACCAACCTTCAAACTCTAGAGGCTGAAAACTTGGCGTTATCAATCAGCAACATCAACGAAACATGCTTCCCAATTGGAGCTCGAAACCTCTGTCAACCTTACGATTGGTGCTAATATGGAGCCACCTCAATGTTACGGTAAGTATATTCTATGGACATTTTCTTCTGATTAAGGATCATAGCACACATGGATGTTAAATACTGTATGCTCTCTCTCTATCACTTTTCCCCATCCCCAGGCTTGCTATAGCACGTATGACCATTAAGCGTAGGCCATAAAGTTTAAAATGTGACATCTTTTCACTTTCCCACTTCATATTGCAAATAGGTACACATCCATTTCCACTCTCAAATAAATTCGATCGGCTTATGCCTCCCTTATCTTTTAAAAATTTAAAAAGAGAGTGACAGGTTCATACCAAAAAGTAACTGGTTTAACCAATTTGCGCGGCGGGCCCCTACGGGGAAACCCCTGCCATCTACGTTCTCTCCTCCTGAATACGTGATGCACTTCCATATTCGACTTTCAAATAGACATGGCGTAAAGCAATCCAATTATCGCCAAGTAGAAACAACACAGCCATGATTTTATCATCCTTTCCATCTCTCACCTTATCAGCCAAATCAACTTCAGTTGCACAACTGGACGATGAAGTCAACATCTAAATGTAGGAGAATGTGCATTCACTTAACGCATGATGATGGACTTACATTACAGGGCCAAGAAATCCAATCAATAATTCCACCTATTCTTTTTGGGCACAGTTCAGAATTATCACAAATGATATTAGAACGAACTCGAACCATTGCCTATATAGACTATAGGATACTGCTGCGTCATGAGCTTATTTTGATCGGCCATGAGTTGATTATGGTGTTTATGATTGAATTGGAATAGATGTATATTCTTAACCTGGTGAGGATACTATAGTTTGTGGGCTGTGTATTTGGTCTCATATCGATTATGTACTACTTAGATCTTGGATGCTGATGCAAAACCAAGAAACTTAAATTATATCTTCTAGCTAATTTTTTTTTTTGTTTTTTGGATGAACTTCTGACTTGTCATAAATTAATTAATGAGTCGACTCAACAAAGCATTTAACTCTGCATTTATTCAAAGCTACTATTTGCTGTAAATTTGGTAAACACTACCTAATAAATCTGATTTAGTACTAGGGGTCTGGTATATTGTTTATTGTTTCTTGTGCTGTCTTTTCTTTTTTTTTTTTTTGGCCAGAAAAAAGGGAAGAGGGGGGTGAGGAGAACCTCATCCGCGTAGCAACCCCCACTGGGCCCCCCTAGCTGAAGAATGTTCGATGCGGGCAGACAAGTTTTACTCATACCATTCCCATCCGTGGGGAAACCCTACGTGTGAGTAGGTCACACCAGCACCACCTAAGTACCGGCAGACTAGATAGCGACTCCACCGGGCAAACCAGGCGGAGGGCATCCAGTCCTCGCATTTAATCGACGCCCGCGTGTTTTGAACCTGAGCCACTCTGGTGGAATCAAAGTTCCGTTTCCACCGTGCTACCACCTCAGTGGTGCTGTTCTTTCTTTCTTCAACTATTTTTTGGGCATGATTTGGCATTTCTTCAGCATATAGCAATAATTCTATGCACTGGAATTTTAAGACAGCAACCAGGCTCCCTCTTATTCTCTTAAAAGCCTTCTAATCCCCTCAAAAGGGTCTCAAAAGCCAAACTGATGCATAATAGCATATTCACTACTATCAAAAACGTTATAAGAAAAAGCAATTGTGGTTCCAACAAAAGCCTCTTTCACCAAGGAAAAAAAGAAAGGTCCAAGGTTCTTTATTCCTGAATATTCTTAATGCCTGAAATGTCTGTACTTCTTGGTGTCATGCCCCTGCCCGCGTGAGGCACGTAAAGCACCCAATGCCCATATGGGGGCTACATGAGGGAGAAACACGGGGCTCCCCTGTTAGATATTGTCCAGTTTTGGGGTCCGCACGCATGCATACGCGCCACTTAGGCCCCTTCCCAATTTTGTTTTCCACCCAAAACGTGTATACAGGATTTGGAGATACCCGTCTCATATGCCCAGGTTCTAAAACGATTCTAGCCGATGTGGGATGTTTCATTCACCCACCCTCGGACTAGAACCGTCCTTAACTCTGATACCAAATGTCACGCCCTCGCCTGCGTGGGGCACGTGAGGCACCTAGTGCTCACGTGGGGGCCACATGAGGGGGAACATAAGGCTCCTCTGCCAGATATTGTCTAGTTTCGGGGCCGCACGCGCGCCGCCCAGATCCCTCTCCGATTTTGTTTTTCACCCAAAACGTGTCTGCAGGAATTAGAGACACCCGCCTCATATACCCAGGCTCTGAAATGAATCCAGTCGATGTGGGATGTTTCATTCACCCACCCTTGGACTAGAGTCGTCCTCAGCTCTGATACCAAATGTCACGCCCCCACCTGCGCAGGGCACCTGAGACACCCAGTGCCCATGTGGAGGTCAAATGAGGGGGAACACGGGGCTCCCATGCTAGATATTGTCCAGTTCTGAGGCCCGCACGCGTGCACACGCGCCGCTCACGGGTAAGATCTTTTCCCTCCCTCCTTTACATCTTATTTCTTTCTTTCTTCTCTTATTTCCATTTTGATTATTACACTAGATCGACTGAATGTAATTCATGAACAAGGGTGATCAGAAATTTACCTAGCTCCGAGGAGCTGTGAGGCTTTTCCGGCGAGCTACTGTGTCTGCTTCGGTGGCTCAGTGCGGCGACGAACTAGGGGTGTCTCCTCCTCTGGCACCGCCGCTCCTGATCCATCTCCTTTGCAAAGAAGGAAGAGAGGGTAAGAGGTAGTGAGAGGGTGGTCAATGGAGTTCTTCACTGAGGAATTCATGGGCTTTTATAGCCCTTGATCAAGCTCAAAGAGGTGGTGATTGTGGCTGTTAGGCGGTTATAACCGCCTCAACAATTGCCGATCTCCACCGCTATTCCTCACGAAGTTTTCAGATGGGTCGCCGACTATGGTCCAGGTCGGCCCATCTGGCTTGGTGTTTACAGTTGGAAGTGAAAAAGAAAATTGAGCACAAAAAAAGGACTGGGCGAGAATGCCTCATAAATGGATCATATATACTTGCCAAAGGACATCCTGCTATCACTCTTCAATTCCTTATTCAAGGAGATTGATTGTAAGCATGGCATAAAAGAAGTGCAATCCAAATGCCTCATGAATGCTTCATACTTGCCAAACAACATCCTACCACCACTTTGCAATTAGTTGATCAAGGAGTTTGATAGCAAGTATGACATAGAAGAACAATTGCTATCCAAACTGGTAAATATTTCGAAGCTTTTAGATTCATACCCACATAACGGAAGCTCCTAATGAGATGCAAAACATGAAATCCCTCTTTCAATTACAGTTATCCATAAAATTTATTATATTATTTTTGTTTCCAATTTGTACCAACATAAGTCTAGAAAAACTTAACTAAATTTAACGCAGTTTAGTTTGCTAGTCCGATATGATGAAGGCAAGCAAGAATAATTAATCAAAATGTTTCATCTACTGCTACTATTCAGAATGAAGTTATGGCCGGAACGAAGAACTAATTTTTTCTATCGAGTGATTCCACCAAGGATAGTTTCAATTTCAAACATGTTGAGGTGTTATAGGACACAGCGATTAATAGTTTAGTCGACCTTATCAAATATCAGAATCCTTTTTTGATTATAACAGGCTTGCGGATTATAGAATAGAAGACAAATAACCAACTATTGATAAATACCGTTTTCTTAGAATTTGAAGCATGTACACTAGTTTTCCATAGATATTTATGAGCACCAGAAGTAGGCAAAGATGAAGAAGACTGATTCTTGAGCGGAAGAAGAAGCCGGAGAACAAAGGAGAAGGTCAACTAATTTTTCTAGGAGCAACATAATCAACTCATGGTGGTCCTTACGATAAATTCTAATGGTCTGCATGAGAAGAGTCAGCGAGATCTTAGGACAGCCACCTTTACCTATGAACTCCAAAACTATTACCATTGCGAGGCCAAAGTTGTTGTCTTGTTGAGCCACAGGTATTCTTTCAATTCTGGAAAGAAGATGTCTCAATTATGTATTCCAGCAAAGCACAAGCCATAGCAATTATGAGGACCCGTGCGGGCGTGTGTTTAGTCCCACATCGGTTATTTGCTGAATAGATCTTAGATACTTATATAGGATCAAGGAACCCAAATAATATCTTCCAGCTGGCCATTTTGGGTGAGGTTTTGGATTGTTACAAATGGTATCAGAGCAGACCCAGCCCATAATCTATGTGGATACTGTAACTCAGATCTATTGGAGTTGATCACGTGTCGATCATGGTGTTTGTGATTAGATTTGAATGGATTTGAACCCTTAGCCTGATGAGGATGTTAGGGCTTGAACGGAGAGAGTATGTGAGGATCCGCGCGGGCGTGTGTTTAGTCCCACATCAGTTATTTGCTAGGTAGATCTTGGATACTTATACAGGATGAAGGAACCCAAATAATATCTTCTGGCTGGCCATTTTGGGTGAGGTCTTGGACTGTTACAGCAATAATACACTGCTTGCTAATCAGGAGTGCTGCATAATAAACATCTAGAAACGGGTAGACTGAATTCCTACGCTATCAGCCAGAACAAGAGATCTTATTTCTTAGAGGCAAGCTGGAGTTGGATGAGAAGTCAGCATTGTCATGGAAATAAGTCAGTATATCGGCCGGCTGATTGGCTTCTCTAAAGACATGGGAGGCCATAATGAAATTCAGAGAGGAAATGCACGCCTTGATACCTGAGAGGAGAGGATGATGTTGCTGAAAAAAGGGCTGAAGAGGATCAGAAATCCATTGGACAACTCCAGCTGAATCACCTTCAAGCCAAAGTGACTTAAATCCGAACTTATAAATTGCTGAAGTTAGGCCATTCCATGCAGCTTGGAGTTCAGCAAGGGGAACGAAAGTTGTATGACTCCTTGTGCATGAAATATCTTTAATTGCAAAGATAGGTGAGACTCGGAAGTTGGACGGTTGACGCTCAAACTCGAACAGGCCCGAGCTACGTTCATGGGCTGGGGCTCCAGAAAAGCTCCAGAATTATATATGTACCGGCGTTTGTTAACTCCTGCATGAGCACGTGAATTACAAAGAACTAATCCAGCGGTCATGCTTCAGTGTTCCATGTCCATAAAATATATTCTAAGCCATGGTTTGATGTGTTCAAGTTGTATCCTGGGTGCTAAAGAATGATTAATCGTCTTTCGCGGTGTCAACCATTGGATCTCACATTGCATTGAAGCACTCCAAACTCTTTTACTCATCTGCCCGCACAACTTTCAAAGCGGCTATTGCGTGATTCAATGGTGATTTGCGTGAAGGAGGGTGAATTGTTCTTCCGCATGAAAGATACAACCCCTATGTTGGTTTGGTACAATTTGAACCTAATCTGTATTCCTTACCCAAGCCAAATTTGAGGATGATCTAAGGGAGGCTTTCACAATCAAGTTGGACCAAAAACTACCACCAAGGTGCTAGTTTAGATCATTGCTACTGGGGACACAAGAAAGAGTAGTCCAATAGCCATTCTTTGCGAATTATGCTTTTTCATGCATGTATGAAAGTTGCACAAAGGATAAAGCTAGGGTATCTATTGGATTGCTAATTCTTGCATATGTACAACATCAATAATCATAGGCCACTAAGATCTAAACCATTTTCACTTGTAATAACTTACTTTTGTTATCAATGTAACATGAAATATAGTTGTTGATGCTGAAATCTGGCCCGACCTAGGCACTAAGTTGTCGAGGTTGCTGGGGTGGTTAGCAAAGTTTCCGTTCAGATCGACGAGGTTGGCCTGATCTCACCGCACGCCTCCAAGGTGAGGAAGGAGAGCTAGATATTGGTGTCTATGCTCGTATGAGGACTTTGACCTCAGACCCGACTTGAAATAGAAAATAAGAAATCTACTTGTCAGAGTGTGCTCGGTAAAAGACCTCAGATGCCTAAGTCAGGTACAATTCTTAAAAAAATGGTAGAGGTTTTTTGAATAGTAGAGTAGCAGCGTTGAGTTGAAAGAACTTCCCAGGGGGTCTCCCTAGGCGTGATATATATAGGCAAGAGTCAACGCCTGTCGCCAGGTAAATTGGGCATGTGCGCTGATTATTTAGCAGCGACTCGCGCATCCCGCTCGAGCATCGCGCCCTCGCATTATGCAAACGTGCGCCATCTATGCAGACCACCCATAGCAAGCTGTAACATATGCTAGCTGGAGAAAGTTTGAAATTTGAATACTTCCAAGCGCTTTTAATGCCGGCCGCTTGACAATCTCTCATTGGTCGGCCTGCCACATCGGCCTTAGCCAATTATGAGGCATATCAATGGTCATGTTGCGCACAATTTTTTTTTCTTTTTTCTCCATAGATGGAATAATTTTCGGACCCTATAGGAGCATCTTTCATTTAAATCAAGTTCAAGCATTTGACATGGTAGATTTTCTTTTCCTGATGATTATTCACTACCATCACCCAGGTTTGAAATTTGAGCAGAATAGCATTCTACATATAATTATTGTTACCCATAACTCCTTCCAGGAAGAAAACATTATCCATAAGTCCCTTGATATACATTCTCCGATTTCTCCCCGGACACTGGCCAGTCCCGAAACGGAATCTTTGCCAATTCCCTCTCTCTCTCTCTGTCTCTAAACCGAACTAAGTGGAGCATATTAACTAGAGATTGTAATTAATTAATTGCAAGTGGGAGGGGATGCAGTGGGAGCTGTTGAATCGGACGTGGCGTTGATGTGAGGGGTCCAAGGGGTTCTCTTCTGGATAGGCATTGAAAAAAGCTGTGGCGTGTATTCTCTTGCCTTCACATGATTTCCCCACATTCAATGAACTTAATTTGCTCGAGCTAGACGACAATATTAAGATTCGGGCGCAAAATCTCTTACGCAAATGATGTATTCTGAGGGCCATCTTCTTGTGGTGATAAGCACCCAATAAAGTACACCAGACACATCAGGCTTTCTAATCCCTGGCTATGAGGAGTTCAAATGCCGGAGGAGAGGAGCTATTTAATGATGTGGTCGTCGTACGATAAGGACCAATAAGGTGGTTTACCAAACACAAAACGAAATGGTTATAGGTCAATCGCTCAAATGGATTAAAAAAATAAATTAAAAGGACACCTTACTTGTGCGAAGTTTTTGTTCTTCCATAAGTCATCAGCAGATCATGTTGGTGGATCCTTCCTAACTTAAAATGCAATTGTATCAAGGTCAAGGAAGGAGAAGATTCCTTTCCACAGTTCACAACGAATGCAATAGGATTTATTTTTTATTTTTTTTGGAAAAAAAATAGAGGAAGGAAGGCACTTCTCCGATTTATTAAAAAAGAGCCACATATTATTGATTAAAAACTTGCAGTTCTCCCAGGATTTTCTTAGATGAACATGAGATATGGGTGAACTAATATAAACTACATCAAGAGAACAAGGAAATTGATAAGATCAAAGTATTCTTCTAATCGTAACAATTGTATGGGTTCATAATGCTTCCGATAGTATGGCTTAAGGCTCCATTTGGCGGAGCTGTTGGAAGTAGAGTTTTTATAAAAAGCTATTCGTTGTTTTGTAACTACATTTTTGAAGTATTGTGAAATTTTAATATGCGTTTGGTAAACAAACTGCAAAAGTATTTTTTTATGACAAAATGACCATAAAAGACATTGCATAGTATTATACTACAAAGCATAATAAAATATAATATATATTAATACATAAATATATTATATACTATACTATAATATAATATTATTATAATATAGTAATATAATATTGTATACTATAGCATGATAATATAACATAATTTGATATTATATAACATAACATATCAATACATTATGACATAATGTAATATAATATTATATTTATAGTATAATACAATAATAAAAATATAAAATATTATAGTTATTATCATTATATATTAATATTTTGTTAATATAATATATTTGTTGGACTCCTACAAATTTCTGTAATATAAAAAGATATTTTCTGTAATTATAATATTTTATCATAGGTATTTTGGTCCAAAAAAATTATAATCTAAAATAACTTTCCAAAGAGGCTCTATTTTGGAGCTTCTCTCAAGAAACTGTTTCAGCTTTACCAAAAAGCTATAACAACTTTCTATTTTTTTTACCGAACATCTCTATTTTATCCAAAAATAGTTTTAGAGAGTTAAAAAATATTTTCTGACCTACCAAAAATTCTATCAAAATAATTTTACTTTGTAATTAGTGGCTACCATCATCCTCCATCACAAAACGCAGGTGACCGACGCTATTCCCCTATAAAAAAAAAAATAAAGAGACGGTCGTTGGTGCCATTGGAACATTAAGTGACGGTTACAGGGTGAGATAGTTGCCTCATCGAAGCAGCCGGCGAGACAAGAGTTCGCTTCCATCCCCCGTACCAATAAAGAAATAGCTTCACATGAATCGAGGTCTTTGATGCATGTGGAGCCTTGTCTTTGCTTGGTCTCGCTGGATAAGAACTTGGAGATATCTTGTTTCCTCCTAATTAGTTTGACAGCTGCGGCCTTGATGCGCCAGCTTCCCCTTGAAAGTGATAGATCTCGGCTTATTCTTCTCTCTCTCTCTCTCTCCTCCCACTTATGATCCGTTTTGTTGGCACGCTGAAATATGTTTTCTGAAAAATTAACATCTAAATATATAATATCTAAAAAATTAAATTTTATATATTTAATTGATCATAAAAAGCAACGTAAAAAATCATAATTTTTGAAATAATTTATGATTGATTGAACATCTATTTTTTTTACAAAATTATATAAAATATTTATTATATTCTTAGAATTAAATACGATATTCTGATTTACAATATTTAGAACACTAACATATATCACCTCATAAAGAAGCTGATTTGCAAAGTAATAATGTTTGAATCACCGGACAGATCATTTTCAATACCTTCATAATTATTCTTTCTTATAAGATCGTGATAATTATTCTTAGAATAACCATAAGCAACAGAGCATTCTAGGTTTGAAGCATAGTTAGTTATGTGAGGTGGCTGAACATATTCCAAGTTATTTAAAGAAATTAAGTTTGATCTATTTTAATATGATCCATTCAAGTATAATGGCTTAAGGACAATTTTGCAAAAATAAAAATTGCTATAAGATGTAGGAAAGTTATTTCTAGAGAAGAGCTACTTTTTAATCCCTCTTTTTTAAAAATCGTCAATCAAATATGAGCTATTTTTTCTTATGTTTTCATTGACCATACTTTCTCCCTCTTTTTTCTGGAAACCAAACCACCAGTCCTCAATGTTCAAATAGTTTTTCCTACCTGAGATTTGCTTTTATTTTATATTTTTTTTAAGGAAAGTAGACCTGGGTTTTAACGAAAATGATGAGATAGCATTATGTGACCCAGAATGCATTCCAGCACTATTTGCAAGTACTATAACCAATTTGTTCTCCAGTGCTTCAACTATGCTTTCTTAAGAAAAAGAACGCCATCCTCCTTAAATCCTTGCCTTCTTCGCCCAATCAGTTTGGTAATAATTCTAGCAATAAAGCAACAGAGACGAGCAAGTACTCTCCAAGCGGGGAAATCTGGAGATGGTTGCTAAGTGCAGTTGGGATATATACTGCCATGGAACTATTCAAAATTGTAGCACGGGAGACAGAAATTAGTGTGTTCCTTTGTTTTTTTTCGCCTCTAAAGATTGGGTGGGGGGATCCCACCATTGCATATCCTCAAGTATCTTAATGTTCCGTAATAGCTGTCAAGATATAATGGTCACATGTTTACGTGGGTTATGCCGAGGAGTGAGATCCATCATAAATATGTTTTATTTTGTCCTGTTCCGTATCTCCCAGCTTTATAATTATCCCGAGTTTATGGAATCCAATACTAAACAGATCTCGCCATAGACTTCTCCACCTTTTCCTTGCCTTCCACTTCACAGCCTGTCAAGCTTGGATTATTTTTGGATTGCTTTTGTTGTTTTCCTAATCGATAGCTGGGCTGCTCATCAGCTCATGAGCAGAGAGAAGATATTGGTCCTTCTCAAGCAGTCTCTAAAGACACACCCTAACTTGGATTTTTTCTGCCAATTAGGATTCCTTGGCAACGCCATCATGATTAAATTCTTCATGATGGGAAACTGGATCATGACCTTATTTTGCTACCTATGGTGATGACATATGGAGGATTGTAGAAGGGGCAGGAGAGGAGGATGATGCTGGATAAGCTGCAGAATCCCAGTTTGCAGGTAACTGATATTTCTTCTCCTCATCCTTTCACTGTCTCTCCTGAGATTCATGTCGGTTTTCTTTATGGTGCTTTTTAGTTTTATATTGTTTGGGTTCTTCATGGTTCTTAATTCTTGCTTAACTATGTTTTAGTTTGTACTTGGGAGTTGGGAGGGCAATCCTTTTCTAAAATGATGCACCCCTCCTTTAGCTCTAAAGCCTTCTTTCCCCCCATACAAGGGAAGAATTTTACTAGATGCTTCACCAAAAAAAAAAAAAAAAAAATCAATATGAAAATTTTCAATTATAAAATAGACAAGTCCATCCTTAAATCAGTAAGGAACTGCATCTTTCTGCTGTCTTGAGTCCATTTGGCTGCGCTCTTCAATAGTTTGTGCTTCCTTACCCTTTGTTTCCTAATAATTCAGGTCTTCCTTGAATGATTAGAGAATTTCAGATGGCATGTCTGACACCATGGAGCTGCTCTGCTGAAAGAACAATCTTTCCTAAGACAGATGTTTCATCCTCTTAGTTTTTCTATTTTGCTTTCATGTGAGCTTAGGCCTTAATTCTGATATGGTTGCAAGATAAGCCTGTACTGTTACATATCTACTGCAAGCAGATGGGTGGTTATTAGTTATTTCTACAATTTTCTCAAAAAATTAAAAAAGAAAGTAGTAAAGATAAAATTTGCTCCAATTTACTATTGGTTCCTCTTGACTAACCTTTGCTTTGAGTTCCACCGTTCTGAGAAATAATCCACCAAAAATATTGTCAGAAGTATTGTGGATAGTAATCTCTTATTGCAACTTTTGAGAGTCGACACTTATTTTGTTTTAAAACTTATGTTATGTGGGATGAAACTTTTGTTCAGAAGTTTGCTATACTGTCTCCAGAGTCTCTTCCAGTAGCGTGCTGCGTTTTAATTTTACAGGTCCTGCCACTTACCATTGCATCATCCTATCTATTATTTTAGAAGGATCACCAAATGTCACTCTTTTAACTGTTTCAGGCATGGGAACTGTACTTCAGCACCCACTGAATTCATTCACCACCTTGCCGAAGAACTACGATGTGGTAAATAAAAGATTCAGCAATTCATATACAGGAACCAATTATGAGTGCAAACTAGGCATCCGAATCGGCTCGAAGCTGTTTCTGGAGCCCATGGACAGAGATTCAGTAAGGAAGATGATGCTGAAACAAGAAGGAATTTTTAAACAGCAGGTGCTACTACGTTCTTCTGCTCATCGCTCGTTTTACTTCTTGATCCTGAGTACAATCTGCTTCACATGAAAGTCAGATGAGTCACAAATTTGAACTACTTTATTTTCTAATAGTATCATTGGATTTGGAAAATGCAGGTGAGGGAACTCCACCGGCTTTACCATGCTCAGAAGCAGTTAATGGCTGAGATCAGAAGTGATGAGGGGACACATAGTTCGTTTTGTCGTGATAACAGGCATCAGTCTACATCCCAGTTAGGTTCCAAGGATAGTCGTCTAGACCAGTACGAATCATGGGAAACCATCTGCTTTAATGGCTCCGTAAGAAAGCCAAAAAGCTTCAATCTTGAACAACCTGCGGTGGAAACCAATGAAAACATTGCACATAATCAGGCTTCCGGCTTATGGAGGCATTTAAGAGAGAGGACAACAATGGTAGGTCCAGAAATTGACACTGATGTTGAACTTACTCTAAGCATTGGGTGCGGTGCAGAGAGGAAGAAACCGAAACATGGGCTTCATCTGGATAGGGAAATCGGCTGCTCTGTTTCAGATCCCAGTGAGACCAAGCAGCTCGCGCCTGTTGGACAAGACAGAACAGAGGAAGGCAGTGATTTCCCTGTGAGCTCGAAAGAGGAGAGCTTGCGAGGGCCACGCAGAGATTTCCAAGGTCCGAGCTTGAACTTTGAAGAGGAAATGGATTCAAATACCTGGATGCGTTGATGAAATACATTGAGGTACTGCTTAAGTATTAAGGCTCCATTAGAGTGAAAAGGAACATCGATCCCGCATGCATATTATCTTCTGCTCAAAGAATCTTCCAGTTTAATTTTTCCATGTATATTTATTGGTTTTAATGGATTGCAAGATTGATTGCACTCATTTGAGGTAGCTCATTGATCTAACAAACTGCAGAAGTTTCAAAGCCAAGTCGCCATTCATTTGAGGGTTGATAACAGAAGGACCATGATAGATGACAAATGTTTGTTTTATGTCTTTCAACTTCAGTAATGAAATTGTAGCCAGCGCCATTCTTCTGTATTAGTACTCCTTGCTTGCTGCTTTGCTATATCACCAGTGAAATTTTTTCTACTCAATATATCTCCTTTTTTGTTAGATTTATCTTTCTGACAAGGAAATTACAATTGCTCAATCTTTTAGAAAGTCCTCCAACCGAGTTTGGAATGTCAATGTGGAGCCAAATTCTTTAGTTCTTTTCCTGTGTGACCTATTTAAAACTTTAAATCTTTCAGACTTGGATGTGCATTCAAACTACACGAGCAATGTAAAGAAGAGCTGAGTTGTACTTAACACAATTTATCAGTGATCAGTGATTGTGCATCTCTTCTTCTCTTTTAGAACATTCAGAAAATTTAGGTCTTCATGCCATGATTCCATACATCAGCCTTTTTCATTGAAAATTCTCAGCACAATGACATGTAACTGGATAATTAGGAAGGTAAAAAGAATTAACTGTAAGAAGAGGCTAACAATCCGAATCCAGCAATAAGAACGCAATGCAATTTTCATATTTCAAACCAATGCCTCAGAGGCACCAGATTGACACGAACATAAAACACCAAAGCTTATGATATGGGACTCGTAGGGGATCGCCATATTTCTCCAAGCCCACATTAGTGGCTATTCTGATGGCCTCACCCTGCCTTTAACCCTGTAATGATTCTATTGCTTTCGTACATTTCTTGTTAGCCCGTTTTCATCTTGATTGGTCCTATAATGGCTCAACACTGAAGACAATCCTCGGAGTGTTTACTCAACCAAAATGACCTGGGATAAAGAAGAGCATTAAAGATAAGGATAACAACAATGTACCAGAGGAATCAGTCTTGAGCTGCATCCTTCCTCATTCCTCTTGTATATGCACACTGTACATAATCTCTATTAAAAATTGGGTGGCTTCTCGCATCCCTCTTTATCAAAGAAGAACAAATATACCAGAAGACAATCTCATGATTCTAAAACTCTAGAAGGCTTTAATTAACCTGTCTTACTCACATCTAGATGAGGTCGGAATATGGATTAATGGTAGTATCACCGAAACTTCCCAAGTGTTTTTTTGATGACTAAGAGGTCTTCTTAATAACAAGGTCAATTAGGAGTCAGTTTTTTTCAGATTCTTGGTGATTAATCATGGATAGGAATGGAAACCCGTGGGGCCAAGGCTGAGTACAAAGCAAGTCCAAATAAACCTTTGGGCCTGTCTGGTGACAATATGAAAGCCCGGGCTAGAGATACAATACCAATACAAGGAAATGTAGACCGGCACGCATAAGAAACAAGATAAACTAGAAATAGAGTCCTAATACAACTAGGATAAGCAATGGATTTCCAATAGAAAATGCTTGGCAGAATATTATCATGGCCGAGTAATGGCAAAGGCGTGGACTAGTATCTTAAGTGGTCTGCATTTTGACAGATATAGAAGATCTTTTCCATGGAGTGGTGATAAAAATGGTAAAGGAGCCTTCTGCAAAGTAGATTGAAGCACTGTTTGTCTTGGAAAGGAAGAGGAGAGTTTAGCTGTCAAGGACATTAGTCAGCTCAATCATTCATTACTCGCCAAATGGGGATGGAGCTATCTTACACTGATCGGGGCATTTCGAGAAGATAGGTGCATTTTGCTTATGGAGAGATATAGTTAATGCTCTAACCGCATTGTGGAATAGAGAAAAATTTTAGATTGTCGATGGTCAAAGAATGCTCTTTTGGAAAAATTGTTGGATTTGTGACGCTCCTCTACAATCCCTCTTCCCCAAGCTCTATGAAATCAACCGAAAAAAGAACCGGATGGTGGCGGAATTTTTCAACCTAAGCATTTTGGAATAGAAATTGAAGAAACCTAGGCAGCCTAAAGCGGATATTCAAGATGAATTTAATAAATTACTAACTCTTCTTGCTCATGTTTCTCTTGACTAGAATGGTGATCTAAGTGGTATGGAAATTGGATAGCAAGAATTCCTTCTTAGCTACCTCTTTCTACCAATTAATCAATACGAGAGGCATTAAATGCAAGTTTGCAGGTGACCTTTAGAATCTTTGTGCACCACTTAAGGTCAGATGCTTCTTATGGTTATGTTGGAAAAAGAGGCTGAATACAAGAGATCTTCTAAGAAAAAGGACATGAAGACAAATGGGAGGATATGCCCTTTGTGGTCATGGAGGAGAATTGGTTGATCACATCTTCTCAACTTGTCACTTCATCTCATCCAGTTGGAAAATAATTTGCTTAGCTCTTGGTGTTTTGCATCCTTAGTCCTCTTTTAAAGTCATTTGTTTTACATGGAGAAAGAGGTCCCTTTCTAAATCGGCCCAACCTATTATCCTTATGCTCTTTGCAGTGATGACTTGGTTTTGCTGAAAGGAACAGAATGCTAGAATCTTCCTCATTAAGCTCTCTTCAATCACGGTCATTGCTTTGAAGGGGCTTAGCTTCTTCAATGATAGGTCCTCCATGTGTAACCAGAAGCAACTATCTAAAATCTAGATAAGGATAAAAAATATACCATCATTGTTGAAGGATGATTAAGAAGCAAACTCCCTATCAAAAATCTATTTTGTTGTTATCTTGAATGATGTTTGTGTGGTCTAAAAATCAAACCAATCCTTACTTGCAGAGATAGAATCGTTAGAAGCCACAAACCAGCCTTATTTTTTACATGTTTTAGATAGCAGACAGCACGGAAGTCATCTTTACACTGTTGTTCCTTTCAGAACCAACTTTTGTCAGCAAGTCTGACCTCCTTTGAGAGCAGTACAAGTGCTCTTAATCAGGTTAAAAAATTTCTTCTGCTCAGGCCTCCTTTCAGATCGTAGCCGGCACGGAAGTTTCCAAAGCTTTTATCAGCTTCAACCCCTCAAAACTCTCCTTGGAAAGCTTCAAACAATATTCATATTAGAAACCTGCTAGGAGAGGATGCTCTACTCAAAGGCCATCAGCCCACTTATGTTTAGTTTTATTGACCTAAGTCAGCTGATGGCTCCTCCAGCTTCCTTTTTTTCTATGGGCCAAGTATAATATTTTATTTGGTAGCACTAAAGTTTTTTTTCTTCTGTTGGATGAAAATTTTATTCTAAAGAAGATATAGCTACTGTACTGTCACATTCACAAATCCTTCCTTCTTTCTATAATTATGTCAATAGCTTTCTACTCTTTAATAAAAAATGAAAATTCTGGGGGAATTTTTGCCTCCCTTACCCCTTAAAATAATTAAAAAAAAAACAGAAAAGAAAGAAAAGAGCCTGTGACCCGTTGATGCGGATGTGGGCTATAACTAAGCATTGACAATATCTAAAGAACCAGAAAACATCTGCCTAGGCTTATTCTACAAATTCGTTCCAGCTGCTCGTCTAAGGTCATCAAGTCTTTGACATCACATGTGAAACTACGTGATCCCATTTGCCCAAGTAACTCAGCTCCATGATTTCAGTTTGTTGGTCTAGACCAACGCAGAAAAGTTCAGGTTTGAATGTGGCCAAGCCGCCATGGCAGTAGTGGCATGATCCTGCTACTCTCTTGTCAGTCGCACCCATCCGTCTTTATTTCAGCTCTAATTTTCAAACAAGAACTATAAATTCGACATCCACCTCGTGCACTTCACGTTGCTTGAATTATAAAATTTATTTGATGCCTGAGAAGAGAAGAAGAAAAGTATGGTCATTAGAAAAATAAAAAAATACAACATATTTGATTGAATTTTTTTTAAAAAAAAGATGGATAAATAGTTTTTCAACTGAGAATTAAAAAATATTTTTTTTTACAAATATCCTTAAGCTTTTAGATGGAACTTAGTAAAATTTTTTTTATTGAGGGCATAATAGAGATTTTGCACAATTTTTTTAGAAAAATAAATACTCAACTAAACATAAGTAAATATGTCACTTTTCTATGGTAAACTAAATAAGTAAAAATTATTTTTCAGATATCATATTTTTGGCATCAGCTTTTCAGAAAAATTATTTTGGAGAGAAAAAATTTACCACACAAACCAAAAAGTCTTTCAAGAAAGGTTAGCAGCAAGTAGTTGCATGTACCTCACTCTTACAAGAAAACCAAAGCATGCAGTTCCTTGGTCGAGCACTTCACCTCATCACAGAAAAGTCCAAGTTTTAGGCACCACCAAACAAACCAGTTTGCTTCATCGATCGTGCCTGTGGCTGGGCCGCACCGGACTGGAGGTGGACCAATACCTGCAACGTCAACTCTTTTGAGATGCCATGAACTAAATATTATTGAACGTTGCGAGGTTGTCACGGATGAGTGGATGCATCTCAAACTGCCTCGATCGGTTCAGACTGCAACTCACCCACTGCACCCAACTTTCTGCCATCAATTTGCTCCCAAGGCAAGTTTCTCGAGGTTCGTGTGGTTCTCGACGTCATCAGACAACTTCGAAACGGTGAACCAGGCCGAAATGGCGACACGGGGGACGGGCATCAGAAAAGACTCCGTGTTCAAAACAGTGGAATCCACTAATATTTTCACTGCTATGCGTGTGAAAAATAGGAAGAAAAAGACTAGAAAATTAGGTTTCCATCCCTTTCAGGAATGGCCGCCTATTCTTTCCCGTCTAAAAACACTGTTCTTGGAACTATGACTCCTGGTGAGTTGACTCATTGTGCTGGAGATGGGAAGCAGAGAACTTGGAGATTCAGATGAGATTATTAGTTTTGGCATCGAAAAAAACGAGAGAGGAATCTTTTGACCATTCAATAACATTAGTTGGGTCGGTATTTGCTTCCATTCTACCAGCATTGAAAACATGTTGATCAAAAAAACAAACACAAAAGGAAAGAAAACATGTCGTTCAAAGAAACAAACACAAAGGAAAGAAAACATGTTGATGCTTCAGGGACAGATGTAAGTGGAAAACGTGCAACGTTCTTTTTTAATTTGGAACCCTCTAAGAGCAATGGAAAATTTTTATGAGTAGGATATCTCATCGATCAAGGTTTTTATTTTTTTGATGTAAAAAGGAGGCTAGGAGCCACCCAGCTTTTATTGAAGATTAATCGTATTTATAACAGAGATGAGGAACAGATGCGAGAAAAGCTTGAAACTTCTTTCATATGCATCTCAACATGGAACCAAGCGCCAGGATCATCGAAAGGTCCCAAACATATTAGAGCAAACCTTTTTCTTAGTATAATATAGATGCTAATCGTTCTCTTGTTATGAACCTTTAATTAGTAAAATAATTAGCCACCATTTTAATTGGGATGGCTCTCTTCTGCCAGTCAAGACTCATTAGTACAATGCAGAATTAGTATCACACGCACACAAAACATAACCAGGCAGAAAGCACTAACCAGACTCATTAGTGCCATGCTAGCTTGCAAATTAAGGATCAGGAAAGTGGAGATATTATGATTTATGATAATAATTATTATAATTATAAGTGCTGAAAAGGAAAAAAAATTGGAAATGCATCAAGATAATAGCTCACTAACTGGATCAATTTAGAGAGTAGCTTGCCCAGCGAAGATAAAATGTTAAAGATTAGCATGCCAAGGAACATCCAGATAGAGTGGTAAGTTCTGAGAATTGGTATGTAAATGAAGGAGGACACATTCCACTTAAGATGACATTATGAGCTAGCTAAAACAAAGTTAATTTGTAATGGTATGTATTAAGATAACTTCAATTGAATGGGATATGACGGCGGGTCAAACTCAAATTTCAGACTGCAGAACAGCTTGGAGCTACCGTCACCACAGTATTTTGGTCTATTGATTTGGAGAAAATGGAACAAGAGGGTCTTCCTTGACAAGGCTTCGAACTGGCAAAATGTCCTATGAAATAATGTCTCCTTGTTTGCATCTTAGCAGCCCCTACTTTGTTTATGTCTTATCATGGTTCTTTAACCCATCTGATTTAACATATCTTGTTTTTTGTCACCCCTAAGTTTCTTGCTCTTATTTCTTGCTTCATTTCTTGAATGAAGTAGGTCAAGCGGCACTCTTTCTTATCTCTTAATTTTGTTGTTTTTTTTTAGATGAAGGGAGGCTTAGCCACCCAAAATTTCTTCAGTTGAAATAAATTATAGAGTCAAATTTGAAGAGAGAGTAGAAAACAAGAAAAACTGAGAAGTATTCAGTTTCTACATATCAACCATAAGAAGAATAGAATAACAAAAAGATATTCAGTAATATAGTGAAATCCGCTAATAAGCAATGTTGATCTTTGTCTTTTTTTTATATGCGTAGAAAAAGTTCTCCTCCCATTGTCGAAATTCTAAACTTCTACCAAAGCAAGTGGAAGAAGGTCTTTCACTTTCAACCATAATTCTCCAAAAATCTACAAGGCTTTGTAATCACATAGGGACGGCCGATCACTAAATAATTGAAGACCTTTTGAACTAACAGCTATCACAGATAGAAAAATTCTTAAATTTTGTTCCTTATAACATTTCCGAGCTACAACCGGTCAGTAAATAATTGAAGACCTTTCGAAGTAACAGAGATCACAGAAGATTGCTTATTAAGAAAAATTCTTAATTTTTGTTCCTTATAACATTTCCAAGCTAAAGCCGCAATCAACATGAATACGATTAGTTGAGCTGACTTCAAAAATTCTCCATCTCCTCTGACCGAGACAAAGAAACTTAGAGAAAGTATGGGGGGTGGGG
This sequence comes from Phoenix dactylifera, assembly GCF_009389715.1. Lineage (NCBI taxonomy): Eukaryota > Viridiplantae > Streptophyta > Magnoliopsida > Arecales > Arecaceae > Phoenix > Phoenix dactylifera. Next base: position 19,449,271 of record NC_052392.1, on the reverse strand, counting down.
GAAGCACATCTAACTTGGAGCAAACAACCTTCCAAATCAAGCGAACAAATGATCCACTATTTTCGGTGCTTGATTACACAAAATGCACCCTCCAAGATTTTTTCAAGTATTTTCCCAAACAAATCTTTGGTATTGAGTTTTTTTCTTCCAACAAAGCCAAAAAAAAAAGTATGTGATTTTAAGAGGAATAAAAATATCTAAATAGCAAATCTTTCTCTTAAAAAATCACTTAATTGATTATTATACTATGTTATAGCAAATATTACTAATCTAAATCGATGCAGAACAATATTTGTTTATTTTTTAAAAACAAATTTGCAATGTATATATCTATGCTGTATTTTGAAAATAAAAAATGACAGTGGAAATCTTCTAGGCAATGAGTCATGCTAAATGGGCCCAAGCACTTAATTGAGTGCCGACAAAAGAAATAAACATGACGAGACCATCTCCAATGTACATTAATGGAGCCCACGTGATTTTGCCAATGTCTTGGCTTCTCCGAATTTGAAAATTAAAGGCTTTGTAGCCCTCAATCGCCAATATCCAGCATCCACCAAGATAGCTCAAAGTCAAGCACAAATAACTTAATCAAACCTGGTTCGAATGATCCTCGAAGGGGCATTTGTTATAGAATAATCATTCGATGATATGTATAAAGCAAAATATTGTATTTAGTTGTATCAAGATGATCTTACGTAGCAATTAATGAACCCAAACCATCTTCATTTCTCAAATAACTATCCAACACAGTGATACAACTAAATTTAAATTATAATAAAAATATATTGCATTATAGTTTCTTACTAATCATATTATTGTCATATTATTATTAAATTATATTTTTAAATTATAGTAGAAATATATTATTAAGCTTTATATTCATATTATGAAATAAATTTTAATATTAAAATAATAATATATAATAAGTATAGATAAAAATATCCATTATATAATAACAATTAATATATATATATATATATAGGATTAATAAATATATTTTATAAAATATATCAAGGATAGTTTTGTTATTATATGGCCAGTGATTTTGGATTTCTACGGAATACTAAACAAGTTATTCGTGGATATCTGAAAATCTGTAATGACTGAAATATAGCATATCAAACATGGTAATCTTAGATCATCGGAGGTTAGATTATCTTGGGATAAGGATCACCAGTGATGTAAGATCTTTAGTGATCCTATTTGGGCCACCAAATGGCGCTTGAATTTCTTTATGTGGCGTGGCCCGAGCCAAGATGATGCAAGTTGGCACCACTGTGCCATGTCCAAACTCCAAACGATCGGAATCGGGTTTTGTGCCTCCGACAAGGTTGGGTTGAAGACATGGAAGAAACGAATACTAATTTGTCAGGGCACGGCTCCGTGATCAGAAGACCGAGACATGGCTGCAAGGGTTCCCCTCATTAGATAGCTTAAAAAGCTGTTGATGTGGGCCTCACACCATAAAGCCCAGGCTTAAAGGAAGAGACAGGCCGCATCCAAAGCCCTGTGGCGCACAGAGTAGTTTCACAAGCGTACGAGAGCTAAAACCTAAGGATCTCCGCCATGTGAAAACTGTTGGCTGTGAGTCGCGCACAGATGGGGACTCTGTGTAGACTCTGCCACATATCAGCGCAAGCACCTTTTGGGTGGTTGGGGAACATCTGAGGGAGACTCCTAGCCATAAGAACTGGAAGGGCTTTTTAAAGTCTTCAAGAATTTATTCCATGGACATGTCCCTGTCCATGTCCATGTCCATTCAAGAACTCAACACTATCTTCAATCACCAAGCCAAAAAGGAACAGAGCCTCATCATTGTCCAAGTCGATCTCAACCGCAGATCTCACCTCGATGCGCATCGGGCGCATATATCGCTAAACATGGCCACATTGCAAGAGCATGATGTGTTAGAGGCTGCATAGGACAATTCATTGGTCCAATGCATGGTAGAAGTAGTTTCAGCTAAAGTCTTTGTTGGTTGGTATACCAGCTGGTTTAAAACTTTGTTTCTAGCCAAAAAAGAAGAACGGTTGGGTACAAATGTTCTGCAACATGCCAACAAATCCTAAGTTTAGGTCCACAAGTATTATGGTGGAATTAGGTAAGGATTAGACTTGAGGACAGATGGAAATATGGTATGGAATACATTTTATGGATGGGATTTGGCTCGGATTTGTGAATTGTGATATGAAAATTACTTCAGAAGAGCACATGTTAGTGCAACAAAAAAAAAAAAAAAAAAAAAAAAAAAAATCTTTGAACCCTTAAGATGCTGTTTTGGTGGCTTGGATCCCACCCTATGCATCATTTTCTGCTAGTTACATCAGTTCTCTTGTGTCATGTGGCGAAAGGAACATCTTGTGTGCAAGAAACAAGCATCCACTAACATTAATTTGTATAATTTATGCTTAGATATCGACATCTCGAGAAATCTCGAAGGATTGCTTTCAAGTCACATAAGCTTAGCTAGCATAATCAATACACAGTATCTGTGCTTGCTATATAACCTTTGTGGTTACACCGAAAACCCTATTATTGAAGGTTAACTTGATTACAACTTTATCACCGATTTATGAAAGGTTGACATTAGGACAAGCAGCTAGCTACCTGAAAAATGAATCAAGTGCTTTGGCTTCATCGACCTCATTCTTATTTATCTTAGACAATACGAAAAGATATGATTCTTAAGCCTAAGGGATGTTTATAAAGCCCAAGGTATGAAAAGGTTGTGAAGGTCGTTGATCTAGGGAGATATGAGGCAAAAGACTAGGTGGGTGTTGGTGGAAAAATGGACCACCCCACAAATGCAATTATAGCACCCAAATCCGTCAGCAAGATCGAGCTCATCCAAGTGATCGGGCTCTTCCGCTCTCGAGCTCATCTAAGTGCTCGAGCTCATAGGCCGAGCCGAGCTCAGAAGGCCGAGCCGAGCTCATGCAAGCCGAGCTCAGAAGGCTGCCGAGCTCATCCATGTTGCCAAGCACAGAAGGCCGAGCACAGAAGGCCGAGCTCAGAAGGCCGAGCACAGAAGGCCGAGACCGGAAGGCCGAGCGTAGAAGGCCGAGCACAGAAGGCTGCCGAGCTCAGAAGGCCGAGCACAGAAGGCCGAGACCGGCAGGCCAAGCACAGAAGGCCGAGCACAGCAGGCCGAGCTCAGAAGGCCGAGACCAGAAGGCTGCCGAGCACAGAAGGCTGCCGAGCTCAGAAGGCCGAGACCAGAAGGCTGCCAAGCACAGAAGGCCGAGCACAGAAGGCCGAGCTCAGAAGGGCAAGCACAGAAGGCCGAGCGTAGAAGGCCGAGCACAGAAGGCTGCCGAGCTCAGAAGGCCAAGCACAGAAGCCCGAGACCGGAAGGCCGAGCGTAGAAGGCCGAGCACAGCAGGCCGAGCTCAGAAGGCCAAGCACAGAAGGCCGAGACCGGAAGGCCGAGCGTAGCAGGCCGAGCACAGAAGGCTGCCGAGCTCAGAAGGCCGAGCACAGCAGGCCGAGCACAAAAGGCCGAGCACAGCAGGCCGAGCCATGCCCTGCAGCAGCCTTACCGCACCATGCTTTACTTGCCGGCCACGCCACGACACATTAATCAGGAACCATACCCTGCTACGACTGTCAACGCCTCATCATTCCCAAGAATGTACTGCACTGCGCGCCACAAGCAAGCTCTGGCTGCACGCCATCTCCTCCCATGATGGGAACGGGCCATCCACGGCAACTCATTACTTCCACGCCCACGTCCAATCGTGACGGTAACCCATTAATTCGCCCAGTCACATCACAGGTAACACTCTCCCTATAAAAGGGGAGCTTCTCCCTCTAAAAGGAGGAGGCTTCTTCCTCCCAAGGGAGGCATCGGACTTGGAAATACAGTCCCTCTCCTTCTCCAAAATTAAGCCCCCCTCTGACTTAAGCATCGGAGGGCCGGCGCCGGAAATCCCGGCCACCGGCTTTTTGCAGGCCCCCCACGGAGGACGCCGCTCGCCGACGGATCGCCGCCCGCTAATGTTCGCCGGAGCTCCTCCTCCTCGGTTCGCGGCCGCCCCCGGGTCCAAATTCCAGCAACAGTTGGCGCTAGAGGAAGGGCCCGAGTTGTGGCCATGAAACTAAGGAGCAGAGGAGTCTCTGATACCTCCCGGCATCATGCTCCAAGCCCCGGGCGCTCAGTCCAGAATCCACCACCAAGACCTCCGGCAGATCAAGCTCCACAAGTCCAACCCGAGCACTTCGACACGCTAGTGCAGCAAGTCCAAGCGCTAGCCATTGCAGCCCAAAGCCTGCAACAAGTGGAGACTCCTCCTGTGCCGCCTCCACGGGTTCATGTTAAGCAGAGGAAGAAACTTTCTCCCGAGCCATCTCGAATCAGGCATGGCTCCCGCTACAACAATGTACGTGGGGGCAACTAGTGAGAAGTAGTAGCCCAAGTCTCACATCAACGAGTTGGAGGGAAAGAGAAATAAAAGCTGAGGTCTGGAGAAGGAGAGTTATGTACTCCCTCCTCATGGGTGTAAGTCCTTACGACGGCGCTCGTGACGTTGCTCTCCTTTAGAGCGTCGCCATCACCGAAGCCCCGGCCGTGCACAGGGGGCTGCCGAGCTCATCCAGGCCAAGCTCATGCAGGCCGAGCCGAGCTCAGAAGGCCGAGCTCGTCATCCACATGCTGCAGCCATGACCTGCAGCAGTCTCATCCAGGCCGAGCTCATGCAGGCCGAGCCGAGCTCAGAAGGCCGAGCTCGTCATCCACATGTTGCAGCCACAACCTGCAGCAGTCTCATCCAGGCCGAGCTCAGAAGGCCGAGCTCGTCATCCACATACTGCTGCCACAACCTGCAGCAGTCTCATCCAGGCCGAGCTCAGAAGGCCGAGCTCGTCATCCACATGCTGCAGCCACGACCTGCAGCAGTCTCATCCAGGCCGAGCTCATGCAGGCCGAGCCGAGCTCAGAAGGCCGAGCTCGTCATCCACATGTTGCAGCCACAACCTGCAGCAGTCTCATCCAGGCCGAGCTCAGAAGGCCAAGCTCATCATCCACATGCTGCAGCCACGACCTGCAGCAGTCTCATCCAGGCCGAGCTCATGCAGGCCGAGCTCAGAAGGCCGAGACCAGAAGGCTGCTGAGCTCATAAGCGCGAGCTCAGAAGCCCGAGCGCAGAACACCCCTCCCAGAAAATCAAGCCAAAGAAGGCCGGTGCTGAGCCAAGTCCTGAGGGACTTAAAGCTCGAGAGCCATCAAAATATCTCCAGAAGGTACAGGATGCCACTTTGGCTTCAAATAATTTCAATATTTTATCTATTTTCAGGTCGGAGAATCCAAAAAACGACCCACAGGTATCTCTATCTCCAACGTCGCCCCGCTCCGAATAAGGGCGCACGATCGCCAACGAATGAAGTCCATCTCCCGTATGTCTCCAAGATCGGATTCCCGACCAAGCTCGGATCTCCCAGTTAAAGGATTAACGTCATGCTCCATCGACTAATCGAGCTCGGCTCGATCTCCATCGACTAATCGAGCTCGGCTCGATCTCCATCGACTAATCGAGCTCGGCTCGATTTCGGCTTGATCGCCAACAGACAAGGCCAAAGAAGGCCGCTGAGTCAACCTGGAGCACTTAACTCCAACTGCATGAGAGGTACACCCTACTTGGCACGTACATCTCTATACATATTTGGCTATATTACGGGATGATCGACGACTGGACTACTTCCTTCGTCCGAGCCAAAAAGCAGCTCGAACTCGGAAGTCGGGGGGTAGTGTTGGTGGAAAAATGGACCACCCCACAAATGCAATTATAGCACCTAAATCCGTCAGCAAGATCGAGCTCATCCAAGTGCTCGGGCTCTTCCGCTCTCGAGCTCATCTAAGTGCTCGGGCTCTTCCGCTCTCGAGCTCATCTAAGTGCTCGAGCTCATAGGCCGAGCCAAGCTCAGAAGGCCGAGCCGAGCTCATGCAAGCCGAGCTCAGAAGGCTGCCGAGCTCATCCATGTTGCCAAGCACAGAAGGCCGAGCACAGCAGGCCGAGCTCAGAAGGCCGAGACCGGAAGGCCGAGCGTAGAAGGCCGAGCACAGAAGGCTGCCGAGCTCAGAAGGCCAAGCACAGAAGGCCGAGACCGGCAGGCCAAGCACAGAAGGCCGAGCACAGCAGGCCGAGCTCAGAAGGCCGAGACCAGAAGGCTGCCGAGCACAGAAGGCTGCCGAGCTCAGAAGGCCGAGACCAGAAGGCTGCCAAGCACAGAAGGCCGAGCACAGCAGGCCGAGCACAGAAGGCCGAGCTCAGAAGGGCAAGCACAGAAGGCCGAGACCGGAAGGCCGAGCGTAGAAGGCCGAGCACAGCAGGCCGAGCTCAGAAGGCCGAGCTCAGAAGGCCAAGCACAGAAGGCCGAGACCGGAAGGCTGAGCATAGCAGGCCGAGCACAGAAGGCTGCCGAGCTCAGAAGGCCGAGCACAGCAGGCCGAGCACAAAAGGCCGAGCACAGCAGGCCGAGCCATGCCCTGCAGCAGCCTTACCGCACCATGCTTTACTTGCCGGCCACGCCACGACACATTAATCAGGAACCATACCCTGCTACGACTGTCAACGCCTCATCATTCCCAAGAATGTACTGCACTGCGCGCCACAAGCAAGCTCTGGCTGCACGCCATCTCCTCCCATGATGGGAACGGGCCATCCACGGCAACTCATTGCTTCCACGCCCACGTCCAATCGTGACGGTAACCCATTAATTCGCCCAGTCACATCACAGGTAACACTCTCCCTATAAAAGGAGAGCTTCTCCCTCTAAAAGGAGGAGGCTTCTTCCTCCCAAGGGAGGCATCGGACTTGGAAATACAGTCCCTCTCCTTCTCTAAAATTAAGCCCCCCTCTGACTTAAGCATCGGAGGGCCGGCGCCGGAAACCCTCCGGAAACCCTGGCCACCGGCTTTTTGCAGGCCCCCCACGGAGGACGCCGCTCGCCGACGGATCGCCGCCCGCCAATGTTCGCCGGAGCTCCTCCTCCTCGGTTCGCGGCCGCCCCCGGGTCCAAATTCCAGCAACAGTGGGCATTTAAGAAGAAAGATTGATCAAAGTTTCTATTTGCTTACCATCTATTTTTAAGGAAATAGGAGATACGTGAACCATGAATCAAAATTTAAGTGCACAGTAAGTTTTGTAACATTTCTTTGGTTTTCATTCAAGTTTTGAAAATTTCACAGGAACGAGTCCACATAAGAAAAGGACGGTGTGAAACAAATAGGCAATAATATGTTGGCTTCAACGTTGAAAATAGAATTAAATATTGATCATAATATTTTGAAGTTTAAGAAGATCAATACCGTTTCCTGAAAATAAAAAAATAAAAAGAATACTGATACTAATCAAGGGCTGAGGTCCATGAAAGATGGATACCCTCAGAACCTATTAAATAGAATATACTATGAGCCAAGCAACTTTATTTTAGCTGGTTGGCACCCCTCTTTACCCATCGGAGGTTTAGAACTCGAACCATAAGAGTGGTATCCCCATTATAATTCAAAAGGTTTGGAGAGCATATTTACGTACGGTTTCCTGCTTCATTATTTTGCTTGGCTTAGATTCATAGTCATCATTAATATCATAATTAACAAATTTTAGAAGTTTCTAAACCACACACTTCATACCTCATGAAAGAATTCTTGCAGTTTAAAAGAGATATATATCCAAGAACTATAAGATTAGACATGCATCAACACCTTCATATACAACAGAGATACCAATATGGACGATGGCAATGAGCATTACACTCATGCATTACTTCCATACCAAAATTACGGGGCAAAAATTTCTCGAGTTAGATCAGCAATGAAGTTAAAGTAAATATAGGCAGCATAAAATGTTTACCTTAAGATTAAGATTCTTTGATTAGTGGTCATAATCATGACTACTATAGTTATGTTATTTGTCCATTAGGTGCATCGTGGGATAATATATGTGCACCAATTATCAGAAATTAACAACTATGCCAACGTTTTCAATATTATAAGCATTCCTCCATAGATCCTAGTCTTGATCAAACAACCTAGCAAATTGCGGCATTGCTATTCTCGCAGACACCTAAATTTCCAAACTCAGCAGATATTTATGCACTAATTGGCGCATAAGTCTATCAAAATCCGTGCTTTTTTTTTTTTTCAAGCACATCTTCTTCACGTGCATGGCACCAAACACGCTTCCACGAGCCTCCGTCAAACGAGCGAGCAGGCCTTCCAGATCGGAGATCGTGGCACCGGTCGAAGAGCAGGAGCTGCAACCTGGCTGTCCGGTCAACAGCTGCACAAGAATCGTGATCCTAACGGCCTGTGGGCCGGCTGCCGGTCGCCCGCAGACAGCCGTCAGGTCGCGCACGGCATTCTAAAATAAGTCTTAGAATCGGATTTTCCATTGCGGCCGCCGCACCTCACCAGGTCGTCTCGTCCCTCCGGTGCGGGGCCCGGGCAAGATTCACGTTATTGCAGGCCATTTCCCGCCAAATGGCAAATAGTTCTTCCTGTTGTTTTCAACCCATCCGATCAACCCTTTTTTTTTTATTATTTTATTTTATTTTATTTTTATTACATCGGCTACTCACACCAACCAATCATGTTTGAGCACAGCTGGCTGAATTACTAGAAAGAAAACTATACAATGACGGAGAAACAAAAGCATACCCCATCAAAACGATTTCTCCAGAATGGTTGGCAGCAAAACATACGATCCATCCAGTAGCTTTGTTCGCCTCACGAAATACTTGCATAGTTTGAAAGAAACAACATTCCCTCCTCACGGCTGTTGGATGTTTTGTAGTAGTGGATGCTCAGCCCTCCACCTGACATTCAGAATGTACTCAATCACCTCGAATGAGTTCTCCTCGAAGATGGTATGCCCTGCCTCTAGTACTTGCCTCGTGTAGAAGAGTTTTTTTCATGCTGTCTTAAGCTCCGTCTCAAACATTGATGCCTCGAAAGTTCGATGCCCTCTATAGCGATCAACCTGAAATTTTGATCCCTAAGAGCCTGCACTTCCGAGTTTCCTTAAGGTCAATTTTACCGCTCCGTTTTGGAGGGCAGCAAGAGGGGAGGTGCTGGTTTTGTCATCAGGAGACTGAGCTTCAGGATGGTGGCTGCCAGATTTTTGACACCTCGGTTCCAGGAGTAAAGTTGCGGATGGTCTGAACTGAATTATGTCATGCTAGGCGAGCGCTCTGAGCTACTTCGATCATACTGGAGGGTGATTCATCCACCGTTATCAGTTGGGTCTAACAGAGCTCGGGCGGAGGTGGACGGGTACAATTCTTACTTCGAGATATCTGGACGATGATGAGTGGTGGAGCGATCTTTCAGACCAAGCATATATATCAAAAGATCAATAGAACAGCAAATTGGATGGCAGCGTATGTGGTAAACCACTCGGAAGACATCTATAAGTTAGGGAAAGAAATTTGTCTAAAATATCATGTGATTTGCTGTTTGATGGCTCTACTAAGTGTATCCATGCTCGCATTGTTTGAGATTACCCGTTTCTAGCGCACAAGAAGCAGCAAAGGCTTTGCAACCTATTCCTCTCTAGTATCTAAAAAGGACCTCAAAAGCTACAACACCGATACCTACCTGTCAGTAGCGTTGGACCCCTCTTCCCACATGATTATGGGACCGTACATATATACGACTCCATGAAGCACAAGATCTTCCATTTTTTATACAAATCAATATGAAACACAATCTTCTTGTATACGGATAATAATGTCGATTAGATTAAGTACAAGAGAAAGTATTATATTCTAGGAATGTAGGACAACTACTACTGTTCATCTGATAGCAATAATTTTCCTTTGGGAAGAAGGCAGGCCTTTTTTTTTCTTTAGTAACTTGCTATAATCTCATTAATTAGCGACACACATGATCCAACATGTGGTTTCTACTCAACGCGGCTTCAGTGGGGCCCACTAGCTTTTGGGCCTTTTGTCCGATTCGGGCTTGGCTAAAAAGTCAAAAGTAGCCTAACAATCACTAGTAATATCAAATCGACGGACCATCATGTACGGTTTACCGGGCAAGTTACATAAATCTATCTTCTCGAAATTTTTTTCTTAAAAAAATCCTGCTCGACGGTATTGCGGATCCGAGCCAAGAACCGCACCTCCTTTTCATGGTTCGCATCCACTTAAGGATCGAGACAGGTTATTTTAGTGGTTGTTATCAATTATCATCCTGTTCATGGGTGTTCCGAGTTCATAAAGGACATGCAAGCCCAACCTGATCCCTCCTCAAGGAGGCAACTTTCACTTATTGAAAAAAAATGATATCATAAAGATATAAAGTGCTTAAAGTGTTTTTTTATTAAAATCTACAGTTCGCTACCAAGCTTTAAAATATATTAATAGAAGAGAGTTGGCAAACATGTTTTTTTTTTTTTTTTAAGACCAGGATTATCGTATAAGAATATTGGCAGATCATTTTGTTTTGATAAAATAGGTAGAGATTTAGAGGCCTTCAAAAAAAAATATGCTATAGCATCTTTCTAATTTTATTATGTTACACCACCCTCCAGTTGAATTTTTTCCTTCGGCAGCTCCCTTCACTAAGTATGTTTGTTCTTATTTTATTATGAAAATTTTTCAAAAGTAGTATGGTTATAGATTTAGCATGGAAGACGAAATTTCTCTTGAACATAAAAAAAAAAGGGAAGGGAAGACCCTACTGGATACAAGAATTCGAAAAAGAAGACATTTTTGAAAATAAAGCCTTAGAAAGGCACAAAAAATCCTGAATACCCTCCTGCGGCACTGCTGGTTCTGCAAAGAAAGACATTATTCCCACCGAAAGGGCAAGAAGGAAAGAGAAGCAGAGAAAGAACGACTGATACAGTCCCTCCTGAGGACCTGTCGTGGCTCTCATCCACCCTCACATGAAGTCCACTTCAAACATGGCCTGCCCCAGGTGGAGGAGGTTGCTCTGGTGGTGGTGGTGGTGGCTTGAGGCGTCGCCGGAGCCGCCTCCTGTAGACTGGGAGGCCTCATTGGAGCTCGAGCAGAAGAGGTTATGGTGGTGGAAGAAGGTCCCACCGGTTGCCGAAGGAGAGGAGAAGAAGCGCTGCTGCTGCTGGTGCTGTTGCTGGGAAACCTTGTCCTCTGTCATGGCCACAAAGTGTCCTTGGCTTTGGCACATAGCACTGGAAGAACCCATGCCTCTTTTCTCCACTGCTCCAACCCCCCCCAGAGATAAAGCTGGCCCGTTCCTCAACCGGGTTGCCTTGTTCGAGTACCCCTGCTGCCCCTCCAAGCTTGTACTGGCATTAGATATGGTAGCTGCGGACTTGACAGTTGCTGCTCAAAATGGGAATTAAAACCATCAAAAATGAAATATTTCGAGGGAAATAAATGGGAAAAAGGGAGAAGGCTGAGGCTATGGCTCGTTACAGTCGTCTCTGGGGGCCTTCGCTGTCTGTTTGCTCTTCTCCATGGAGTTGGTCGGTGGATTCTCAGGTGCTGGGGAGTCCGCGTTGGCTGCTGGGAGCTGAGGCTTCCTCCTCCTGCGGTTGTGGTCAGCCAGGCGCTTCCTGCAGCTCCTCTTGGCCTCGTCAAACTCGGTCAGCACATGAAACCTGGCCGCCATTTGGAGAAAAATGAGGAAAAAGGTGAGGTGCCTGTCATCATGGGAGAAAATAGGAAGGGCGCACCATTTTGAGAAGTATAAGAACCTATCTCCCTTTTTCCAACACGAGGAAAAGGAACATAGAGACTTTTAGATGACCCCAATGTGAAAAAGAGAAGTTGAAGCTAGAGAGGGAGGGAGACACCCAGTTCTAGACATGGAGGACCTGATTTCTTTAATGTTAAGCAGTGGAGAGAATGGGGCGAGTGCAGTCATAAAGGCCCAATGGGAAACAAGAAAGGAAGGGTGGAAGGAACAAGGAATATGTACCAATTCGCTGGAAAACATAGAGAACATAGAAAGGCTGTCGTCTCTCACACAACTGTTGCTTATATTCCTATGGCTCGCAAAGACAAAGGAAACGAGGAGCCTTGGGTTTTGCGGCCAGTGTCAGAAACAAGCTGCAGGCTGATCTCCACACCCCAAAGTATAAAGGAACAAAACAGTGCAAAGATGTGAAAGCTATGGAGTGCATTCTCACATAATAGAATGTAAGAACAGCACGGACCAAACCAAACTAAAGCAGACAGACCTTATTTGAGATCAAACCCGGACACAAATCCTGTTTACCAACATAAAATATCAACTGATGAAGAGATCAGGTAAAGTAAGATAGCAATGACTTAACTCCCACACCCCGATCTCTCATGCTACATCGCTCCCAAACCGGATATAGTTCCAATACCATAACCACAAAATAATTAAGACAGATATATATATTTCTGTGTTTTGATCCATTTTTAAGAAACTAGCACTCAGCAACACATCAACAACTTTTTCAGATCAGCAGACCAAAGGAAAAAGAGGAGAAGCCAAGATATAAGATATATAGGGTGAGTGAACTCAAATTTCAATATAAAAATAAACACCAAAAAGTTTTCCTTCTTTTTTTTTTCCTTTTCTGAAGGATGGATAGCAGAAAAGTTGTTAAAAGTTAATAAATGTTGTAATTTAGAAGGTTTTGTACTTCCAGATTAGAATATAATATGATAAGAAACAGGATCGCACCTGCTGCATTGCTGGCAGAAGCGCTGCTGGAGGCCGCCGGCGATAACGACGGTGGCCTTGGAATGGAACTCGCAGACCTTATGGCGGCGGTGGTAATGCTTGGCGCCGGAGAGGTCGGCCTTGCAGCCTTCGGCCTGGCACCGCGGCGGCTGGTGGTTAAGAGAGTACATCCCCCGGGACCGGGCGAAGAGCCGGTCGATGGCGAGCGCGTCCCCCGAAGAGAAGTAGGTCCGGTGGCCCAAGTTCAGCCCAATTGTACCCGCGCCGCCGCCGGCGGCAGCTGCGGCGGCGCTGTCGCAGTCCTCCCTCTTGACGAGGGCCGCTGCGGGGTAGTCGGGGACGGGCGGGGAGTAGAAGGGGAAACTGGTGACGGAGAGGAGGGGGGGCGGGCAGTCGATGAAGGAGGAGGAGGGGAAGAAGGGTTGGTGGTACTCGAGGGCAAGGCCGGCGGTGGCGGCGGGGGGGATGGCGGTGGCGGCCGGGTGGTTTTGGAGGGGGGTGGTGGTGTCGCACTCCCAAAGGTGCAGCTTTTGGCTGCTGCCTTCGAGGCCAACAACGGACATCATGGAAGGGATATAGGCCTCAGCAGAGTTGGCTCGGTTCATCATCTTCCCATCAAAGAAAACAATACAAGGAAAGAAAGAAAGAATAAAAAGGGCTCTTAAAAAAGAGAGAAAGAGGGTGGGTGGAGGAAAGAGAGGACCCAACGAGAAGAGGTACAAGAAAGAGGGAGAGGAGATTACCCAGAAGTAGAAGTTGGCCTCCCGTTGCTGCTTCCCCTTCCTTTTCTTCTTTTTGGCTATGGGATTTCGGTGGGGTGGGTTTGCATTGGGCTTTGGGAGGGTTGGGGGGGGGATTAAAAAGGCAACGGGGTGTGGAGAGAGAGAGAGAGAGAGAGAGAGAGAGAGGAGCTGCCTCTCTTTTTGGGTTATTATTAGTGCTGCTGTCTGTTGGAAGGAAGCCAATGTCGCTTGCCAAACTCCAAACAAGGCTTCTCACTCGGTGGCGGGAGCGTGAAAGCAATGCAGGGGAAGCAAACTCTCCCTATGAGGAGGAAGCAGCAGTGAAGTATCTCAGTTTCTGGTTGCACCATCGAGAGAGAGATATAGAGGCTTTGAAGAGGCTATTATGAGGACTTTTGAGATTATAATGAGGGGTTTGAATGCAGTGTTTAATGGTTGGAGTCTTGGTTTTGGTGGTTAATCGCATAGTTCAATCTTTTTGGCTTCTTGCGTGTAATCCTTGTCAGAAGTTTGATGCGATGGGTGTACGACGTAGAGAGAGGGAGAGAGAAAGAGGTGGCTTCCTTCCCATGTTATTTACTACTTGCGAATATTGTCACCGTCGGGTAACGTTACCTCTTTTTGTATGATTTCCTCCAAAGTAATGAATGGAATACCTCGGACTGCACAGTGACGCTAATAATACAAAAGCTACCGATATTATCTTTATAATTATTCAGAGTTAGAGATTAAACATTGAGGAAACAACGTTTATTCCATCTTTGACATTCAAAAATCAGAAAATATGTTTACAACATCCATGCATACCACCTTCTTGAGTTATAAAGATTCAATATTGTACCCCCCAAAAAAAACAGGCTAGAAAAGTAAGTGTTGCCCAGCCAATTAGCTAATAAGATGGCTTTGAAGATATGCCTATTAGAGTAGGCCCAGTATATAATCTATGTGGACTAGAAAATACTAAAGCATAGATTCATTGGGATTAACTACGGACCGATCACCAAGGAACTCAAACAAGACCTTTCAATTAGTCATTTTGAATAAGATCCTATATCATCAGATTGATGTAAGTTGTTTTTTCTAGTTCATCCTTCATGTCCCAAGTTGACAACACAAAAGGGTGCGTAAGTATTTGAATTCTGTCATTTCACTAGGTTCTGAAAAATTGCTGCAGATGCTCCGGTGGCTTGTGATACATTGCCATCGTCATCAACCAACTGCATTTCAATAGTACTAGAATGGCCTTTAATTAATACATGACTATGATTTCACATGGTCATATGAATGAGAACACAATCCTTTGATGTTCCCCAACTTCTAAATTCACAGAAATGATCCAAAGGGTCTTTGGAACCGTCATAAACCGTAGGGGATATTGGAAAGACTCGAGAGGTGCCCTCGCAGAGTTCAATTGACCGGCTAGGTATTACCGTATTAGGTGGGAGCCAAGCGGGCCCAAAACCTCCCTCGTATCTGCTCTTAAAACTCTTTTCGTGACGGTGACCACAACCACGCTCCTTTCATGCGTGTTTGGAAAGCCAATGCTATACCTTTTCTTTTCAAAGCTCTCTCTGACAATAGGGAGTGGATATTTTCCATCTTTTTACCATATCATGAGGGCTAGTAAAAATGTGGTACATGGGAAGCCCTCTCTCTACGTAGAAATAGCACTTACCAAGACTTTTGTTTGGATTTGGGTGAAAAATGTGAGGCCTCGATGGGAGTCTTCCAGCGGCCCAAGCCATGACACTGTTTCTTCCATTTTAATGGTGTTCTCGACCGCCTAACCAATGATCCTAAATTCCATCGGACATATGTCCGTAGTGGTCTTCGATGGATACGATGTCCGGCCCAAGTTGCCAGTGGGGTTTTTGAGCCGAAAAGCAGCGACGGATCACTGCAAATTGATTCGCGGTCAAAACATGGCTCGTGCAAGACTATCGTTTGGAAAATTATAATTGTAACTCCCTTGACTTTGCCCGAACTATAGGATACCTCTCTTGATTTTAAAAATTTTAATTGAGTCCCTAGAGTTACACTCAAAATACAAAATGATTCTTCAACTTATCTCTCCGTGCAGATGTATGCTTAGTCCCATATCGATTATTCATCGAAAAATATTAGA
The DNA here is from genome assembly GCF_009389715.1 of Phoenix dactylifera. Taxonomy (NCBI): domain Eukaryota; kingdom Viridiplantae; phylum Streptophyta; class Magnoliopsida; order Arecales; family Arecaceae; genus Phoenix; species Phoenix dactylifera. The sequence continues at coordinate 19,433,757 of NC_052392.1, read as the reverse complement.
TAAATAATATCTTTCAGCTAGTCTTTTTTGAATAAAATTTTGAATTGTGATAAATAGTATCAGAGCAGATCCAGTCTCTAGCCTATATGATCTAGAAAATACTACAACACAGGCTTATTGAGGCTGACAATAGATCGATCATGGTGCTTGTGATGATGATGAGATTTGGACTCTTACGAAGATGTTAGGGCTTAAATAGGAAAAATATATCAGAATCCATAGAGGTGTGTGTTTAGTCCTACTTCAGTTATCCACTAAAATAATTTTGGACACTTAAAAATGTGCAGACGTGTATTTAGTCCGAAGAGATAATATTGTCAGCGATGCTACCCACGGTTTAGAAAAGGTCATAAGCAATAGCCACCCACAAGACCTATAGTCATATCATCCTAAGATGTCAGGTTCTGTTGAGGCATCTTCTCGAACAACTAGTTTGCATCAGTGATCGAACCACACTTTGGAATACATATCCAAAAAAATCTTGATATTAAACCCTAAACCCGACTTCAATATTAGCCATTGTTGTTACAACATGACCATCGGCAAGTCCTGCTTCTTCTAAAGATCACGTTTCCGCATCCTTCCAAAAACCATAAATATCCTACTTTGTCCAACTCATCGATAGTACACATACAACCACTACTCGCATCGGTTTTAAAAGTCTCGCTACCACGTAATTCATCACTAGGTTCAGTACCACGCTGGATGAGAATGGCCAATTCCAGGACGAGAAGTATAGTTTTGCATAGGATTGATAGGGCCATTGCCGGGTACCCCATGAGACTTTTCCTAAAAAATTATAAATTTTTTTAATAAAATTTGATAGAAAAAGTATCATAAATCTTGGCCTCAGCTTAAATCAAACGTCCGTAATTCCAATCTTAATTACCGAGGTGAACAACTACGGTGAAAACTTGGTATGTCATTCTGCTCGTGTTAATAAGACCAACAATTATGGCGATGTCGCAGTTAATGTATGATCGGCGTCATTAATTGCCGTCGTATTCTGCTCGCACGACGATTACCATATTATAAATATGGTGCTGACCGTTACCATACAGTTAAGGCACGTCACGCTAAATCAGGTAACAGATCTTTATTCTACCATATATAAAGGGATATCCGAGAGACCCTCGAGTAAGTTTATTTTTTGGAAATTCTATTCCATAAATTTTCTCTCATCTACAATATTGCTCTACTATTTTAACTTAAGCATCGAAGGGTCCTCCACCGGAAATCTTTCATCAAAGTAGACTTTTTGCAGGTTGGCCTTGGAGGCGATCAGCTTTTCCTTACCTCAGTATCACCAGATTTGACTTCTCTTCGGTTCTCACTGATCTTAGAGCAAGCCGAGGAGCACCTTAACCTCAGTTCAGAATTTAACAGCAACAAATTGGTGCTATCGGAAAAGCAATGCACACGAACATTTGAAGAAGGGAGAAACCACCATCGCGAGGTCATGCACACGAACATCTATAGAAGGGAAAAATCACCATCACGAGGTCACACAGGAGTTGTGGAGCTTCCAACACCTCGCAGCACAGAGCTGCTACGCTTTTAATCTTGCTCTTTTAAAAAGGGAAATTAAACGTAGGATACCCCAAGTATAGGGTGTAGCAAAGTAATATTCTCGGTGAGACCGAGATCGAATCCACAGGGATTTGACAGTGAACAAAAACTAAAGGCTAAATAATATTCGGATTGACAAAATATAACTAAGGCATCAGGATTCAGCCTAGCATTTCATCATGCTTTTCCTAAAATCATCAATTATCTCAGTTAAATAGATTTAGTTTTATGGGCAGCGTTACAGTAATTCTATTTTAAACTACAGGGATTTCTAAGCATTTGTTATACCCGGGGGAAATAACAAATCAAAGAAAATATATAAGTTTGAAATAATTTTTATAAATTTCCTGCACCATAAATTAAATCAAAAACATTAAAATCCCATTGATGATTAAATGAAATACATGAAGAAAATACTAGGCTTTTCCCTAGCCTTAGCTAGAGAAGATTTAGCTACTCATATGAAATGGAAACATTTTATAAAAGGGATTAGCATAAAATAAATAAAATAAACATAAACCCTTTTTTTTTATCTTTCTTCTCTCAAGGAAACAGAGCACTCTGTTTTCCTTGAATCTTCTCTTCTTCTTCTCCCGTCCGTGGCCTCTTCTCCTCTCTCGCTCGGCTGGGAAAGAAGTTGGCTTCCTTGGTTCCGTGACCTCCCCTCGCTTCCTCCTCTTCCTCCTCCGGATGGTTCTCTCCTTCCTCGCCGGCTGATTTCTCCTCTCCCGTCGGCTGTGTAGGAATGAACCCGTACGGCTGCCTTCTCTCCGACCCCTCTCTCGTTGGCTGCTTCCCCTTCTTTTATAGACACCTTCAGCATGTTGAAGAGAAGACAGAAGGACGCTGGAGGATTGCGGATGGCTTCAATTGCTTGAGATGTGGGATGAATGAAATCTGGATGTCATGAATTGCTTGAAACTCTTTGGCTGCAGGGATGCGAACGGATGGGCTGAAACGCTGCTGGGAGTGGATGAGACTCGGATTAGATGAAGTCGAATCGCTTGGGATGCTCTTCTTCATGGCTGGGACGGTTCTCTGTTGCTTGGAAGCCAAAAGAACTTGGGGAGTTGTTTCACGGATGCAAGAAAGAGCCGGTTTGGCTTTTGGATTTCCCTCGCTGCCGTTGGGAATTTTGAAACACAGTCAAAACCGTTGGGGAAGAAGGAATAGGGAGCTTCGGAAGATATTGATGTTGGAAAGAATGGAATGTGGCTGAAACGCATGGAGGTTTGGAATTGGATGTTGAATACGGCTTGACTGTTCTTGAAACAGGGGAGACGGAAGCCATGGATGCGATGTGGCTTGAATTGAAGAGCTGAGTGCTGGGTTTGAGAAGCAATTGGATTGCTTTGGGACTTTCGAGACGGCACAGGGACACTTGAAAATGTTGGGAAATCACTTGCTTTAGCTCATTGATGTGGATACATGGAAATTTTATGTTAGAAACTGTTGAGTCGCCTCATCACGGTCACTGGGGAATTCGTTGAGCTTGAACTACCAGGCATTGTGCTAAAATCCAGCATTTTTGGGTCTTTTGAATTACATGCACTCAGACACAGATAAAACATTAATTAATTAATTTTATTAATAAAGATTAGCTATAATACTAATTAAGATAATATGAAAATTTCACTTTTGTACTCTCATCACACCCCCCAACTAGCTTATTGCTAGTCTCTAGCAATTTAGTGTAAAAATGATAAAATGAGAGTGCAAAAGTATTGTTTATTAATATGCATGAATTAAAATAAATACTCACTTTCGTAGAGCATGACGATTGCACTTAGCATGTGCAACAAGCCGTTAAACCCCTAGGTTACCCTAGTGGACGAGTGTTGTCTCGTGAGGGTTTGCAGTGATGTTACCCACAAACATCATTTTTAAGTTAGAAAATACTTTAAAACATAGCAACCCTTAAGGCAAATGTAAATGTGACGTCTCAGAATACCTATACCTCCACCACAATTTGGTACCCTTTGAGTTCTAGGTGCACTACTCAAATTCACAAGTGTTAACTACATTTGTTAGCTCCCGATCCACTAAATTTTCCGAATACCACATGTTATTTATCCAGAACGGTTCGCATATAAAAATGAAGCTATCAATCCCAACTAGACATCCCAGGTACACAGAGTTCTAAAACAATGGAGTCAAACCAGTCATCCACATGTCACTTGGTTTAAGTTTAACTAACTCACTCATGTTTAATTTATTTTTTATTTTTTATTTTTTTTATTTTTATATATATATATATTTTTTTTCACATAGTGACTACAACAGTCCAACTCCATTAGGCTCTAGTAAGGTCCATGTAACGAGCTTTGGGTCAATGACTCTTGATCCAGTTGGCTCAAGACATTAGGTGAAACACCCCTCGGACTTAATTACTCGAACCAGACTACGCCACGAGGCCAGACTAGTCACTTATTTCAGTCATTTTCACCTTTTTACGCGAACACTCGCTGCTTTGTAGGCAAGAGGCCCGGTTACTCAGTGAAGACAAACTGTATTATTTCTCTCTCTCTTTTTTTTTTATATATATACATATGTAACGTGACTGTATTGTGACTATAGGTCAACCAAGGTCAGAACATAAGGCACCCAGGTGATCTAGCCGGGAATTTCAAACTTTATCTTTATGTGAAAACCAAATCATGAACTTTAAGACAAGGACACTCGTACTTCTCTTGCGAATAAGATCAACAAACAAGTAGGTAAAACAAGTGAACTCCTGAGCCTTCCTATTGTCATTGAATACCAGTGTGGGGATCTAGTAATAGGTCTCTGATAAATCATAATGCGCTCCTTGCCTTAATAGCTGCACATGTTTATTTGCTTAGAAAATTAAAGTGGTAATTAAATGCAACAAAATATATTTTTGTTATTATTATTACTATTATTATTATTTTTGTATTATTTTTTTATTTATAAATATATATATTTTTTAAATAGAGAATTTTTTTTTTTGTTTGAAATATATGACAATTGGTATGATATATAAAAAAAATATAGTAATCTCTCCCCCCAACTTAAATTGAACATTGTCACCAATGTTTCAACATGAATGCATTAAATATGATTGTATGAAGGATAATAAGGCTGAAGGTTAGAATTTACCTGATAGAATGACTGCACATTGTTGTTGCTCACCAATTGTCATATGAAAGAAAGAAAAATTATGTACAAACAGAGGATCTCTAGCAGATATAGAGATCAATCCTGATAAACAGGATCTCCCAGATTGGTCGATTCAACTTCTGGGGTAAAGTTGTCCAAAAATAACTTCAAACGTTGGCCATTTACTTTAAAAATATTACCGGTGTTTGGATTCTCTATCTCAACGGTTCCATACGGATAAACAGTTTTAACTATAAATAGACCAGTCCACCTAGATCTCAATTTTCCTGGAAATAAATGAAGTCTTGAATTATACAATAGAACTTTCTGGGAAGGCTCAAATGTTTTTCTTATAATATTTCTATCATGAAAGACTTTCATTTTATGCTTATAAATTCGAGCATTCTCATATGCTTCATTCCTGATTTCCTCTAGTTCATTAAGTTGAAGTTTGCGTAGTGAACTAGCTTTATCCATATCAAAATTAAATCTCTTAATAGCCCAGTATGCCCTATGCTCCAATTCCACAGGCAAATGACATGGTTTACCAAAAATAAGACGGTACGGAGACATACCAATCGGAGTTTTAAAAGCAGTACGATAAGCCCAAAGTGCATCAGTTAAACGCAAAGACCAGTCTTTGCGATTTGGGTTAACCGTTTTTTCCAGAATATTCTTAATTGATCGATTTGATACTTCAACTTGTCCACTTGTCTATGGATGATAAGGGGTGGCGACTTTATGGGTGATCCCATATTTTCGCATTAAAGCCTCAAAAGGCTTATTACAGAAGTGTGAACCCCCATCACTGATGATGGCTCGAGGCGTTCCAAATCTAGAAAGAATGTTTTCTTTTAAAAATTTTAAAACAGTTTTGTGGTCATTATGTTTGCAAGAAATTGCTTCAATCCATTTGGAGACATAATCTACAGCTACTAAGATGTACAAATTTCCGAATGAAGGAGGAAATGGGCCCATAAAATCTATTCCCCAACAATCAAATATTTCGATAATTAAAATTGGGTTGAGGGGCATCATATTCCTACGAGTTATCCCACCTAACTTTTGACAACGCTCGCAAGCTTTGCAAAAGTTATGGAAATCTTTAAACAAGGTGGGCCAATAGAAACCGCACTGTAAAATTTTTGCAGCTGTTTTCTTAGCAGAAAAATGACCACCGCAAGCTTCAGAATGACAAAAGAAAATAACACTAATAAATTCGTCATTAGGTACACATCTCCTAATAATTTGATCTGGGCAGTATTTGAAAAGATAAGGATCATCCCAGAAAAAAATTTTTATTTCAGTCAAAAATTTTCTTTTGTCTTGTTTATTCCAATGACTTGGTAGTTCACCTGTGACTAGAAAATTTGCAATGTCTGCAAACCAAGGTGACGACGTGATCTCAAACAGTTGCTCGTCAGGGAAAGTGTCTTTTATGGGTGAATTGTCTAAGGAATCTGGAAGAGTGAGACGGGACAAGTGATCAGCTACTACATTCTCTACCCCCTTTTTATCTCTTATTTCTAGAAAAAATTCTTGGAGCAGAAGGATCCACCTAAGCAAACGCGCCTTAGCATCCTTTTTTGAAAGAAGGTACTTAAGGGCAGCATGGTCAGTGTAGATAATGATTTTGGATCCAATCAAGTAAGACCTAAATTTTTCTAGTGCAAATACTACGGCGAGTAGTTCTTTTTCCGTAGTGGTGTAATTCATTTGTGCACTATTTAATGTCTTACTTGCATAGTAAATAACATAAGGCTTTCTTTCTTTTCTTTGCCCTAGAACTACCCCAACTGCATATTCACTAGCATCACACATAATTTCAAAAGGAAGCGACCAGTCAGGTGGTTGCATGATGGGAGCAGAGGTCAGCAAGCTTTTAAGTTTATCAAAAGCTCTTTGACATTCTTCAGACCACACAAATTGGGTTTCCTTTTGAAGGAGATTACATAAGGGTTTAGATATTGAGCTAAAATCTTTAATGAATCTCCTATAAAATCCTGCATGACCCAAAAATGAGCGTATATCTTTGATAGTTTTTGGGTTGGGTAAGTTAGCAATTAAATCAATTTTAGCCTTGTCTACTTCAATTCCTTCAGATGAAATGACATGCCCGAGAACAATTCCCCTAGTTACCATGAAATGGCACTTTTCCCAGTTTAAGATTAGATTCTTCTCCTCACACCGAATTAAGACTAGCCTTAAATGGTCTATACAGTTTTCAAAAGAGGAGCCAAAAACAGAGAAATCATCCATGAAGACTTCCAAAAAACGCTCAACCATGTCAGAGAAAATACTGAGCATGCATCTTTGGAAGGTTGCAGGAGCATTACATAATCCAAAAGGCATTCTCTTGTAAGCAAATGTGCCAAAAGGACATGTAAAAGTGGTCTTTTCCTGATCTTCAGGATCAATTGCAATTTGGTTGTAACCTGAATAGCCATCTAGGAAGCAATAATATTTATGACCCGCTAACCTTTCTAAAATTTGATCAATAAAAGGTAGAGGAAAATGATCCTTCCTAGTGACAGAATTAAGTTTCCTATAGTCAATGCATACACGCCAACTAGTGGGGACCCTAGTTGGAACTAATTCATTGTTGGCATTTTTGACTACAGTAACACCAGATTTTTTCGGGACCACTTGGGTTGGACTTACCCATTTACTATCTGAAATTGGGTAGATCATACCCGCATCCAGAAGTTTCAGAACTTCTGCTCTAACCACATCCTTCATGTTTGGGTTTAATCGACGTTGAGGTTGACGAGAAGGTTTGGCATCAGCTTCTAAGTGGATTCTATGAGTGCAAATTGAGGGACTAATTCCCTTGATATCAGCAATTGTCCACCCTAATGCTCCCTTATGCTCTTTGAGAATTTCTAATAATTTTAATTCCTGATTTTGTTCGAGTTGGGATGATATGATCACAGGAAAGGTCTCTTCTTGACCAAGGTATGCGTACTTGAGCTCAGATGGCAAAGGCTTTAGCTCAAGTTTAGGTGCTTGAACACTAGATGGTAGAGGACTATTGTTGCGTGTAGGCAATTCTTCAAAACGAGATTTCCACCTATCTGTATCCAACAAAGGAGCTGAATCTAATATAGCACTGATTTCTCTAAAGTTTTGATTGATATCTGTATTTTCGAAATGAGTTAGGCATGTTTCTAAAGGATCAGAAGAAAGAGATGGGACAAGAACATCTTCTACAATGGAGTCGATCAGATTAACTCCATGAATTTCATCATTTTCATTGTCATTATCGGGTTGTTTACAAATGTTAAATATATTAAAATCTATAGTCATATTCCCGAATGACATTTTCATTATTCCATTTCGACAGTTGATTAAAGCATTGGAAGTAGCTAGAAATGGGCGGCCTAGAATGACAGGTATTGGAGTGGTACAGTTCATGACAGGCTGGGTATCTAATACTATGAAGTCGACTGGAAAATAGAATTTATCAACTTGGACAAGTACATCCTCGACTATTCCTCTTGGTATCTTTATAGATCGATCGGCAAGTTGGAGAGTAACCTTGGTGGGTTTTAATTCACCAAGTCCTAACTGTTCATAAACTGAATAGGGCAGTAAGTTAACACTAGCACCTAAATCCAGAAGGGCTCGTTGTATCCTGAAGTTTCCTATGATGCAAGATATGGTAGGACAACCAGGATCTTTATATTTAGGTGGGATGTTGTGTTTGAGAATAGCACTCACCTGTTCAGTTAGAAAAGCTTTCTTTTGTACGTAAAGTTTTCGCTTTATAGTACACAGATCTTTTAAAAATTTGGCATAAGATGGGATCTGCTTAATGGCATCTAATAGAGGAATGTTAATCTTTACTTGTTTAAAGATTTCCAGAATTTCTTGATCAGGTATTCCCTTTTTAGCTGCAAGCAAGCGCTGAGGAAATGGAGCAACTATCTTGTGATGCAGTATTGGATCATTTTGTTCATTATCATCTTCATCATTCTTTTCAATAGATTTTTTAGGTTTGTCAATCTTTTGTTGGAATTTCTTTGTTAATTATTTTTCCACTCCGAAGGGTTGTAACAGACTTAACTTGTTCAAATTTAGGTTGGGATGAACTTGCTTCATGGACCTCATGTTGACCCTTTGGGTTAGATTGAGGTTGGGCTGGAAATGTCCCTTTTTTCCTAACATTGAGTTGAGCCTCAATTCTACCTACAGAATTTTTAAGTTCTTGAAGTGACTGCATGGTATTCTGATTTATCTGGGTCTGCCCTTGCATGAATGCCTGCAAAGTATCCTCAAGAGATCTCTTATGGGGTGGCACATAGGGTATGGAATTCCCTTGAGATTCATTGGCAGTGGGTCCATGTCTCCAACTAAAATTAGGATGGTTTCGCCAACTAGGATTATATGTTTCAGGAAATGGTCTCATATAAGCATTTGTGAAATTCGCTTGATCATGCAACACTTCTTGGAAGGCGGGGATTGTAGGACAATCCTTGGTTAAGTGTGCATTACTCTCACAGATTTCACAAATACTTTCATCTATAGTAGGTGTCTTTCCTGTATTGGCTCTGCTTAATTCAATGGCTTCAACCTTCCTAGTTAGATTAGCAATCTTTAAATTTACATCATTTTCTTCTTTAACATGATACATTCCTCCTTTAGTATTAGTCGATTTTTGAGGTTTCTCGTTCTTATCTGTTGTATCCCAGGCCTGTGCATTTTCTGCCAACAGATCAAAATAGTCCCAGGCTTCCTCTGGTTCCTTATTCATAAATTCACCATTACACATCATTTCCACAAATTGTCTCATATTGGAGGTCAAACCATCATAAAAGAAACTGATGATTCTCCAAATTTCGTATCCATGATGTGGGCAAGCAAGGAGAAGGTCCTTAAATCTTTTCCAACACTGAAAAAATGTTTCTCCATCTTTTTGTGCAAAGTTCATGATATTTCTTCTAAGTGTGTTTGTTTTATGTGTTGGGAAGAATTTCTTTAAAAATTCTCTTGTCATTTCTTGCCAGGTAGCTATGGTCCTAGGCCTTAAGGAGTGTAACCATGACTTAGCTTTTTCCTTTAAAGAAAAAGGAAATAACTTAAGCTTAACTACCTCTTCAGTGACATCATTGAAATGAAGTGTTGAACATACTTCATCAAATTCTTTCAGATGCAAATAGGGACTTTCAGAATCAAGTCCGTGAAACTTTGGAAGTAATTGGATTATTCCTGGTTTCATGTCAAAAGCTCCCGCAGCAGTAGGAATAACCATACAGGATGGGGTACTGGTCCTAGCGGGTTGTAGATAATCACGAAGCGTTCTAATAGGTAAGTCATCCTGAAATTCATTATCTCCCTGATTACTACCATTATCTTCCATTTGATTATTTGAATTTTGAATAATTAAATTTTTATCTTTTGATTCAACTCGAAATAATCTATTCGTTTTATCTCTTTGCCACAACCGCATATACTAAGTTTTTTTTTATTATTTTTTATTTTATTTTATTATTATTATTAATTTTTTTTTTTTTACACAAACACCCTAATACAGCAAAACAAAAGTTTAATTAAAACATGCATCACCCAACAATTTCTAAGGTTTTCCTAAAAATTCTAGACAGCTCCTAACTGGGTTGAAGAGTACACTTAAGCCTCCAATCCGGTCTAATAACCTAGTCGACCAGGTAAGCTCCCAGGTAAGTGGAGGGGTCACGATGCGTATAGCAAAGGTCCCACTTAAAACCCACTTTTCTCGAACAGAAACTGTCTCCCTTTAATCACTTAAAGGGACAAAGCTTGCCTAGACATCGACCGGGGTCATAGAGCGAAATTGGTGCAACTTTCAGTGGTCTTCGTCCTATTGAGCTCGATTATCCTTTGGGGCCAACGTCTAGTTGATTTTAATTAGGCTTAGGATATTTATGCACTTGGATGATTTTTGGGCTAAGGACGAGTAATGAAATCCCGACCTTATCTTGTTAATGGGTTCAGCCCTTAGATTATTTTATGCAAATGCTTTATACTATATGCAACAATCAAGAAGATTTTTATCATTTTATGTCATGACATTAAATTGCATTTGAATAGTTGATCAAGCAAACTAGCTAAATTTTTTTTCTTTTTATTTATTTATTATTTTTATTATTTTATTATTTTAATTAATAATAATTTTTTTAATTTTTTAAAACAAGAGTAAAATTCTAATCTAGGAAAAATAGGACTAGTATGAGCAAAACAGGAAAATTAATTTAAATACTCACAGCCGGAGTTCGTTCACTCCGGGAATCCAAAAATGTGATCTTGATCTTCCTCGTTACTGGTCCTGCTTTGTGTCGCCCTTGAATCTGAAAAGATTTGAAATAGCTGTGTTAAAAATAAAGAAAAATTGAAGAACTAGAAATAAAGAGTTGAAATTTGCAGCCTTGTTCTCGTTCGCACGTTGCAAATCCCCGGCAACGGCGCCAAAAACTTGCTACGCTTTTAATCTTGCTCTTTTAAAAAGGGAAATTAAACGTAGGATACCCCAAGTATAGGGTGTAGCAAAGTAATATTCTCGGTGAGACCGAGATCGAATCCACAGGGATTTGACAGTGAACAAAAACTAAAGGCTAAATAATATTCGGATTGACAAAATATAACTAAGGCATCAGGATTCAGCCTAGCATTTCATCATGCTTTTCCTAAAATCATCAATTATCTCAGTTAAATAGATTTAGTTTTATGGGCAGCGTTACAGTAATTCTATTTTAAACTACAGGGATTTCTAAGCATTTGTTATACCCGGGGGAAATAACAAATCAAAAAAAATATATAAGTTTGAAATAATTTTTATAAATTTTCTGCACCATAAATTAAATCAAAAACATTAAAATCCCATTGATGATTAAATGAAATACATGAAGAAAATACTAGGCTTTTCCCTAGCCTTAGCTAGAGAAGATTTAGCTACTCATATGAAATGGAAACATTTTATAAAAGGGATTAGCATAAAATAAATAAAATAAACATAAACCCCTTTTTTTATCTTTCTTCTCTCAAGGAAATAGAGCACTCTGTTTTCCTTGAATCTTCTCTTCTTCTTCTCCCGTCCGTGGCCTCTTCTCCTCTCTCGCTCGGCTGGGAAAGAAGTTGGCTTCCTTGGTTCCGTGACCTCCCCTCGCTTCCTCCTCTTCCTCCTCCGGATGGTTCTCTCCTTCCTCGCCGGCTGATTTCTCCTCTCCCGTCGGCTGTGTAGGAATGAACCCGTGCGGCTGCCTTCTCTCCGACCCCTCTCTCGTTGGCTGCTTCCCCTTCTTTTATAGACACCTTCAGCATGTTGAAGAGAAGACAGAAGGACGCTGGAGGATTGCGGATGGCTTCAATTGCTTGAGATGTGGGATGAATGAAATCTGGATGTCATGAATTGCTTGAAACTCTTCGGCTGCAGGGATGCGAACGGATGGGCTGAAACGCTGCTGGGAGTGGATGAGACTCGGATTAGATGAAGTCGAATCGCTTGGGATGCTCTTCTTCATGGCTGGGACGGTTCTCTATTGCTTGGAAGCCAAAAGAACTTGGGGAGTTGTTTCACGGATGCAAGAAAGAGCCGGTTTGGCTTTTGGATTTCCCTCGCTGCCGTTGGGAATTTTGAAACACAGTCAAAACCGTTGGGGAAGAAGGAATAGGGAGCTTCGGAAGATATTGATGTTGGAAAGAATGGAATGTGGCTGAAACGCATGGAGGTTTGGAATTGGATGTTGAATACGGCTTGACTGTTCTTGAAACAGGGGAGACGGAAGCCATGGATGCGATGTGGCTTGAATTGAAGAGCTGAGTGCTGGGTTTGAGAAGCAATTGGATTGCTTTGGGACTTTCGAGACGGCACAGGGACACTTGAAAATGTTGGGAAATCACTTGCTTTAGCTCATTGATGTGGATACATGGAAATTTTATGTTAGAAACTGTTGAGTCGCCTCATCACGGTCACTGGGGAATTCGTTGAGCTTGAACTACCAGGCATTGTGCTAAAATCCAGCATTTTTGGGTCTTTTGAATTACATGCACTCAGACACAGATAAAACATTAATTAATTAATTTTATTAATAAAGATTAGCTATAATACTAATTAAGATAATATGAAAATTTCACTTGTGTACTCTCATCAAGAGCTCTAGCATCATGTGGTTCATTATAGAGCCCGGAACACGCTCCGTCGTTACAGCCTGCTGCACCGGTGAATATCAAGTAGTTTAATCTGCTCGTACAACAAATGCAAGCCTTGACTTCAACACTTCAGGGCTTGCAGCAAACTACAACATGGCCGACCCCAAGCCTACCAAAACCTGTTCAGCCCAGTCGCCACTCCTAACAACCAACTCTTCATATGCGTCAAATCATCCACCATTCTCGACCCCAAAGTCCTAAGTCTCACTAGAGTCAACACACCCGTCATGGGAGTCCATTTGGGATAGGAAGCGACATACTCCAAGCTCCCATTCCAACAAAAATTCCGACCACGACAAGAAGCCGACCTCGATAAAAAAATCGAGGAGATGGACCATCAGATTTAGGTGCTCAAGGGACAGACCTTAAGGTCTGTGAGGACCCGTGCGGGCGTGTGTTTAGTCCCACATTGGTTATTCGCTGGGTAGATTTTGGGTATTTATACAGGATCAAGGAACCCAATTAGTAACTTCCGGCTAGCCATTTTGGGTGAGGTCCTGGGTTGTTACTAATGGTATCAGAGCGGACCTGGCCCATAACCTATGTGGACTAGGGGACACTGCAGTACGGATCTATTAGGGCTGACCACGGGCCGATCATGGTGTTTGTGATTAGATTTGAATAGATTTGAACCCTTAGCCTGACGAGGATGTTAGGGCTTGAACGGGGGGAGTATGTGAGGACGCATGCGGGCGTGTGTTTAGTCCCACATTGGTTGTTCGCTGGGTAGATCTTGAGTATTTATACAGGATCAAGGAACCCAAATAGTAACTTCTGGCTAGCCATTTTGGGTGAGGTCCTGGATTGTTACAAATGGTATCAGAGCGGACCCGGCCCATAATCTATGTGGACTAGGAGGCACTGCAGCACGGATCCATTGGGGCTAACCATGAGCCGATCGTGGTGTTTGTGATTAGATTTGAATGAATTTGAACCCTTAGCCTGACGAGGACGTCAAGGCTTGAACGGGGGGAGTATGTGAGGATCCGTGCGGGTGTGTGTTTAGTCCCACATTGGTTATTCGCTGGGTAGATCTTGGGTACTTATACAGGATCAAGGAACCCAAATAATACCTTCCGGCTAGCCATTTTGGGTGAGGTCCTGGGTTGTTACAAAATATGTGAGGATCCGTGTGGGCATGTGTTTAGTCCCACATCGGTAATTCACTGGGTAGATCTTGGGTAGTTATACAGGATCAAGGAACCCAAATAATACCTTCCGGCTAGCCATTTTGGATGAGATTCTAGGTTGCTACTAATGGTATCAGAGCAGACCCGGCCCATAACCTATGTGGACTAGGAGACACTGCAGCACGGATCCATTGGGGCTGACCACGGGCCGATCGTGGTGTTTGTGATTAGATTTGAATAGATTTGAACCCTTAGCCTGACGAGGACGTCAGGGCTTGAACGGAAGCAGTATGTGAGGACCCGTGCGGGCGTGTGTTTAGTCCCACATTGGTTATTCGCTGGATAGATCTTGGGTATTTATACAGGATCAAGGAACCCAAATAGTAACTTCCGGCTAGCCATTTTGGGTGAGGTCCTAGGTTGTTACAAGGTCAAACCATGATCTCGATTTTCTGCAGAATTGCCTTTTCCCTAGCAGATCGGGGAGGAGCCAATCCTATCTTAATTCAAAATGCCTCAGGTGGAGCCATACAACAACACTTTGAATCATTTGGATTGTTTGGAGAGTTTTAAGGCCCTCATAATGTTGCACAGAGCCACCGACATCGTGCTCTGCAAAGCTTTTTCTACCACTCTTTGCAAAGCGGCTCAGTTTCAATTCTTAGAGCTTCAGTCCGGATCGATCCACACTTTCAAGCAACTCAGATGCCTTTTATGATGCACTTCATCACCAGCCGAAGACAGCATCGTGGTTTCGATGCGTTGCTCAATGTTAAGCAGAGAAAAAGAGGGTCTCTCAAAGATTACATCAATCGCTTCAATATGGCGATGTTGGAAGTCCACGACCTAGATTAGTCTATCAAAATATCAGCAATGAAGGGTGGTTTAAGGCAACCCCGTTTTCTTTTCTCTTTGGAGAAGAGCAGCTTTGTAGACTTCGTCGAGATATTAGCATGGGCTAAAAGTATGCCAATGCAGAGGAAGTCATAGCCTCTCACTGCGAATGGCTAGGGGAAGACCTAGCAGAGGAGGCAAAGGGAGACGGGAAGAATGGGGTATGTCGAGGAGTGATTCAGCACTTGAAGAAAAGAGTCCACATCATCCGAAATGTCCTCCTCGAAAGTTTGAGAGGTATATTCCTCTCAATGCACCGAGAACATAAATCTCTATGGAGATTGATGGCTGAGGCTCCTTATGGCCTCTACATTGAATGAAGGCATCGACTAATAAAAGAGATAAAATGAATCATTGTCGATTCCATCAAGACCATGAACATGATATTGAAGAGTGCATCAACTTAAGGATGAGATTGAGGCACTCATCCGACGTGGATGGTTAGATCGTTATGTACATGCTCAGTGTGATCGAGAAAAGTCTGCCTCAAATCAGCTACCCTTGGAGTCGATTGATAACTGCTTGACAGTGGAAGTTATCAACCTAATTGCTGGCGATACTGCCAAGGTTCCCAGCACCTCGGACGACTGAGCGCCGCAGGAGGCAAGAGTTGTTCTGAAGAGGCAGCGCACAGGAGACATCATCTCTTTCTCTGACGCTAACTTGGGAGGAATACAAACTTCTTATAATAATGCTACAGTTATTTGTCTTACAATCACAAATTATGATGTAAAGAAAATGCTTATGAATAATGAAAGTTTGGCTGATGTGTTATTTTATGATGCCTTCTAATGAATGAAGTTACCCACGCACTGAACAACTACGTAAAGTCAACTTACCTCTAGTTGGCTTTTAGGTGATTCTGTCCCTATGGAAGGTGCAATTAATTTACCATAAACTGCAAGACATGAGCCTCAAGATGGTATAGTGAGGTTGCATTTTTTGGCAATATGGGTACCCTCTACCTACAATGCAATCTTGGGCCGACTTATCCTCAATGCTTTCCGAGCTATGGTATCTGCTTACCATTTGCTCATGTGGTTTCCTACTAGAAGTAGAGTAGGAGAAATTCGAGGTGATCAAGTATTAGCTCGTCAATGCTACATAGCCACTCCTAAAGAAAAGAAACTGGTGAAAACTCTACCCATTGAAGGGTTGGACGCAAGGAACAAACTGAAGGAGCAATAGGGTGAACCAGACAAAGAATTGGTGCAGGTCCCCTTTAGGGAAGATAAACATAACCAAACTGTGCAGATCGGCTCGAACCTAGATGAGAAAAATCGGGCTAAAGTGATCAACTTTCTCTACACCAACACTGACGTCTTCACTTGGTCGACCACTAACATGTCGGGAATAAGCCCCGAAGTAATCGCTCACAAGCTCAATGTGAACCCAGCCTACCGACCTGTGCAACAGAAGAAAAGAAATTTCGCCATAAAAAGGCAACAAGTCATAGACCAAGAAGTTGACAAATTTCTGAAGGCCAGCTTTGTACACGAAGTGCGTTATCTTGACTGGCTAGCCAATATCGTACTTGTCAAGAAAGCTAATAAAAAATGGCGAGTTTGTATGGATTACACTAACATGAATAAGGCTTATCCTAAAGATAACTTTCCACTTTCGAAGATTGATCAGCTCGTGGATGCAACTTTAGGACATCAACTGCTGACCTTGATAGATGCATTCTTTGGGTATAACCAGATTCAGATGGCGCCTGAAGATGAGAAAAAAATAGCTTTTCTCACTGACAAGGATCTCTACTGCTACAAAATAATATCTTTTGGCTTTAAGAATGCAAGAGCAACTTACCAATGTCTCACCAACAAATTTTTTATGGAGTAGATCGGTCAAAATATGGAGGTATATGTGGACAATATGCTCGTGAAAAGTTAAGCAGTAGAGCAACATATAACCAACCTGGAGGAGGCTTTCATAATTCTCAGAAAGTTTTGAATGAAGCTCAATCCGACTAATTGCGCCTTTGGAGTTACCTCGAATTTTTTTTAGGATTTATGGTAACACAATGGAGCATGGAGGCAAACTCGGAGAAACTTCAAAAGTACAGAAAATGGATCCACTGAAGACTATCAAAGAAGTTCAATGCCTGGCAGATCGAATTGCAACACTTGGAAGACTTGTGTCCAAATCGATTGCACGCTGCCTCCCATTATTCAAAGCTCTAAAGTATCCTAAGAATTTTCAATGGACCAAGGAGTATCAAGTGGCCTTTGACCAACTAAAGGAGTATCTCAACTCATCACCTCTCCTTACAAAGCTGTAGGTCAAAAAGATACTTTATCTATATTTAGTCGTTTCTCCTTTCACTGTAAGCTTGATCTTGGTGCGAGAAGAAGAAAGAAAATCTACTATACAAGTCGAATTTTGTGAGATGCCTAGACGAGGTATTCCAAATTGGAAAAGGTGTTCTATGTTCTCATCATTTTAGCTTGGAAGCTTTGACCATATATTTTCAAGCCCATTCTGTTACAGTCCTAACTAACTAACCAATAAGACAATTTTTTTAAAGACCTGAAAATGTAGGATGGTTTGCAAAGTGAGCAGTCGAGCTCATAGAGTTCGACTCTGAGTATCGACCTCCGCTATCAATCAAAGCACTAGTGTTTGCTGACTTTCTGGTGAAATGTATCTTTCTCGATGAAGATCATCCCGAGCTCCCCAAGAAAAAGAAGATTACCAATCAACTATGGATCTTGTACATGGATGGGTCATCAAGCTCGAGGGGCAGCAGAGTTGGACTCATATTTACAAGCCTAGATGGAGTAATTATGGAGTATGCACTACAATTTAAGTTTCCAGTTTCAAATAATAAAGTTGAATATGAAGCATTTATCACTAGGCTCAAGCTTGTTACGGAGCTCAAGCTCAGTGTTCAACAACTAATAGTCTTTAGTGACTCACATTTAGTCGTCGGCCAAGTATGAGGAGAGTTCGAGGCTCAAGGGCCATCAATGATTAAATTTCGACA
Source organism: Phoenix dactylifera (assembly GCF_009389715.1). Taxonomy (NCBI): domain Eukaryota; kingdom Viridiplantae; phylum Streptophyta; class Magnoliopsida; order Arecales; family Arecaceae; genus Phoenix; species Phoenix dactylifera. Next base: position 19,415,874 of record NC_052392.1, on the reverse strand, counting down.
AAAGGTGAACGACATCAATTTGGCTTTTCATAGCTTGGATATACAATAAATTCCATAGATAGAAAATGCAAGGGCCAACATGCTGTCAAAATTGGCCACCTCAGAGTCTGTTAATCTGGCTAAAAATATGTATTTTGAAGTTCTAGAAATGCCGAGCATCGAGGAATCTAAGTTCATGATGAACGTCATAGTAGAGCCGAACTGGATGGATCCTCTTATCGACTTTTTAAAGGACGAAAAATTGTCTACAGATCGGTGTGGAACCCGCCAGATAAAGCGTCAAGCTTTTCATTATGTCCTTCTTGATGGCAAGTTATATCGAAGATTATTCTCATTGCTTCTCCTCAGGTGCCTCCATCCAACCGAGGCAGATTATGCACTTCGGAAGGAATACAAAGAAATCTATGGCATCATCTGGGGGCAGATCTTGGAGCTACAAGATTCTACAACAAAGATACTATTGGTTGACCTTACAACAGGATGTGGCCGACTTCGTCAAGAAATGCGACCAATGTTAATACACCGCTAGCATCCAACGACGACTAGCGGCACCATTAACACCAACCAAAGTCCATTGGTTGTTTGCATAATGGAGAATCGACATCCTCGGACCTTTTTTAGCGGCAAACCGGGCAGCAGAAGTTTCTTATCATGGTTGTAGATTACTTCACCAAATGGATAGAAGCCGAACCAATAACTTGAATTATCAAGCTAAAAACTTGAGACTTTGTCTGAAAGGCTATAATTTGCAGGTTTGGACTTTTTCTAGTAATTATCACAGATAATGGGAGTCAATTCGACAATGTTCGATTCAAAAACTTCGGTGCTGAGCTTGGCATTGATCACTGATTTACTTCAGTAGTGCACCTCAAATTAATGAATAGTCGAAGTGACCAATCGAACAATTCTATAGGGGCTAAAAACAATATTGGACCGAGCAAAAGGACTATAGACCAAAGAGCTCTACAATGTCTTATGGGAGTATCGAACAATATATCATATTTCTACCGGAGAGACACCCTTCAACCTTGTATTTGGAACAAAAGTAGTAATTCTACTAGAGATCGAATTTTCTTCACTTCGAATAGAAAGTTTTAACGGCCACAAAAATTAAGATTAGCTCCGAGCTAATCTTGATCTTCTAGAGGAGCTAGAGAACACGCTCAAATCTGTACAGCAACATATCAACAAAAGGCAGCTTGATATTATAATTCAAGGGTCAAGGGCATACTCTTTCGACCTGGTGATCTCGTCTTAACAAAGACTGAAGCATCACAACCAAAAAAATTCAGGAAGCTGGCCCTAAATTGGAAAGGACCATATCGAGTAGTTGAAGCAATACAACCAGAGACGTATAAGCTAAAACATCTCGACAGTACCCCGATCCCACGGACTTGGAACTCCGAGAATCTATGCATATATTACCAATAAGGTTCATTATATCCCAAGTTAATTCTTAATGAAAATCCTCTTGTTATATTTATATCTTTTAGATCGGATAACTATGACCAGCATGTTTGACTCAAATAAGATCAGGGGCACCCTAGGAATGCTTGGGCCCCGACCTAAGACCCACGAGGTCAAGGAGAGTTGGGTAACGAAACCAGCTACTCCTATGAAGAACCTCGAACACATTCAGGACCTTTGTAAGCTGAGCTCACTCGAAATTTGAATTAGATCTAGAGCTGAACTCTTAAAACTCATATAGGGATAACCCAAGATCAGCTGGGATCCTTGTCGATCCTCATATCAACATTAAGCATGAGAAGAAATATTAAAGGAAAGAAGTTCGATATAATGAATCAAACTCAAACAAAATAAACTGATCCGAAGTCAAGTACTTAGAGAAATTTTATTTTTCATTACTTGGAGGAGTTTGTACATAGACCTCGGAATACCCTAGCAAAAACAAATACAATGAGCTCAGCAAGTCCAAGTGAAAACAAAAAAAAAAGGAAATAAAAAGTTTCACTCCTCTTCATCACCATCCTCATCTTTGTCGTCCTCCTCATCGCTGAGGTCAATGTGTAGACTGTTGAAGTCCATTTCTAGATAGAGTTGAAGGACTTGAGCTTGGCAGTCTTCGAAGCCTTCTGCAAAGGTATCAGCGGAGTTCTCAATTGACTCGGCCTTGAATTTATCCAAAAAGAGGAACTCATCAACCACCCAAGTGGTCCTCTCCTCGGCCTTACTAGCCATCGCCTTGGCCTCGGCAACCACCTGTTCGGCCTGGCCAATTTTCATAGATAACTCCACTACTCGTTGTTCAGACACCAAGAAGGCCTCCTTAGCCTCAGAAAGATGGTTATCGAAAATGATTGCGTGAGCTCGAGGAGCCGAGGCTAGAGTGTCTACCTACTTGATCTTTTCATTGGCCTTCCTCGCCCTCTCCTCAGCTAGCCAAGCCTGCTCCTCTACCTACTTGAGATTGGCCCTCGACTTCATTTCGACCTCATCAACTTTTTGCTTGAAAGCCTTTCATTTCGCCTCAAAGTCCAAGACATGATGCCTAAGCATCATAACAACCCTATACATATAATAAGCTTCGTGGGCATGATGCAGAAAAGAAGTGATCAGTATCCGAAGTAAAACACTTTGTGAAGTTTGGCATGAAGATACTAACCTGAATGACTGAGGTGAAGGCCTTGTCAATCAAATAGTTGGCATGAACATACCTTACAATGCTTTTATCGGCTTGCAATTGTATAGCATGAACAATATCTTTGGCCACCAGAGGAGACGTCAAGTAACACAAATTAAAAATATAACCTCTAAAAGAAAAACAACTAAAACAATAAAAAAATAAAAAAAAACAAAAGAAATGTAATGCTCTGTTTTCAAATCTGAAAACAGAGCATTACTCTTCCGAATCGTCTTGGACCAAACCCGCCGAGCTCCTCTGTTCTTTGGCCTTCAACCGAGCACACCCCCTTCCCTCTTCCTCCTTCTCTTCTTATAGCCGCGGACGGACGCCTGATGCGGAAGGGAGATGGCAGACGCGGTGAGGACGCGGGGAGGAGTCGATCACGGATGAGATCCGGGCGGAAGCTTCGTGGACGGCTGCTGGGAGCTGAAGCGGAAGGTGGGGACGCGCAAGAGGCGGAGCGGGATTGCCGGAGATTGGAAGGAGCTGGATTGTTGCAGCTTCGCTGGGAGGCACGGATGCGTGATTCCTTCTTTGGGCGCTGGATTTGGGGCGTTCATGGTATGGGAGAGCTGGCAGCGATGGGAGAAGAGGAAGAATGCTGGGATTCCGGTTCGGAGGATCTTCTCTGCTTCGGCTGGGCTTGATCGTCGGGATCACATGCGGAGGAGGAAGGATGCTGGGATTCCGGTTCATTGCTGGCACGGTGGCTGGCACGGTGAGACTTCCTTCTTTGGTTGCTGGGAAGGAGCGGAAGGTGGTCATCCGGGATGCTGAAATGGAAGAATTTGGCTGGGATTTTCTTTGCAGTCGGAACGAGTGGATCACGGGATGGTGGGGACCGTTGCTCTCCCTGTTTTCGCACGGGATGCTTGCAGTCGGACGCTGGGATGCTGGTTTCCCCCTTCACGGGTGGCTGGGATGGATCGCGGAAGGAAGAAACGCGGGAGAGGAGGAAATGGGGATGCTGTGGCTTGGATTCCGGAATAGGATCTGGACGCCGTGCGGGATCGTCGGATGAACGCGGACGGGCACTTGGATCACGGAGGGGGGCGCGGACGCGGTGGCTTGGATTTTCCTTTCCCTCGTAAGATGGGAGCTGGAGACACCAAGTTCTGTCCAATTAGTCATATAAATAAAAAAATAGTATGATATGAAATTTGGCTTGTAGACGGGTCATCTATCCTGGCTGGATGTCAAGTGCAATTCTTTCAAGTCATGGGTTACCCAACACCTTATAGTTATGATATAGCCAATTTAGATTTGCCCAAACTTATTTTCAAAAAAAACACAAAAGAAATGGACCCCATTCGGACCCAAACCTGACTCGGACCCGACCCGATCTTCAACTGGGTCAGATCTGGGAAGGGATTCTTTTTTAGTCAAATTTGTACTTAATGTGCATTTTATCTCTAATTTATGAAAATCTGTGCCAAACCCAAATATAATATTAATCCAGTGAATTTATCATTATCGGTTATGTTGACCCTCTAATGGATTTTGATGAATACAAAACACTAGAGCATAATTCTCTTTATCTTAACAAGTTATTTGAGGATTTTAGTTGGTTAATTAAGAATATTGTTAAGAAATGTCTAGGCAAGTTTCCATGATTTTTAAGAACTTATTGAAGAATTTTTGAGATGAAAGAAAAAGTTCAGGGACAGCCGAGACGTCTCCGGGTTGTCTCCGAGACGTCTCTGGCACAAACAGGAAGAACTGGCACGTCTGGAGACGTCCCCGTAAAGCGCGGAGACGTCCCCGGAGCGCGGAGACGTCCCCTGAAAAAGCGGAGTCGACTCTCTCAGAGAATTCCAGAAGACTTGTTTTTCGGAGATATAACGGCGGAGACGTCCCCGTAAAGCGCGGAGACGTCCCCGGAGCGCGGAGTCGTCCCCGAAGAAGCGGAGTCGTCCCCATGCAAAAAGCGCAAACAAGCGGAGACGTCCCCGTAAAGCGCGGAGACGTCCCCGTAAAGCGCGGAGACGTCCCCGGAGCGCCTGGGACGCGACTAACAACTTTTTCAGGTTTGATTTGAATTTCAAACGTCTCTTTTTTGTGTCTAACGGCTATATTTGCTTTTTGGGCTATAAAAGGGACCTCTTAAGTGCTTCTCAACAACTTCTCACCAACCCAACACAAGATCATTCAAGAGAGAAGAAAGAAAAAGAGGTTCAAGGGAGTTAGAGCTTTCAAGAGGAGAAATCAAGTGCATTCAAGCTTTCCCATCTGATTTCGAGCTCATCTACTCACTCCCACTTGGCAATCAAAGCTCGCATTCAAGCCAACGTGATCCACATCAGAAGAACCACCATCATCCACGCTTCCAACGGCAAAAAGGGTTCTTCCGATTTTATTGTTTCTCATTGTTATATTTGCTTCTTAAGAGCTTTCAAATCTTTTGTAAAACGTTTGAATATTGAGCTTGTTTCAGTCAAGGGACTTGGAACAAGGGATAGGCGTCCCAAGCCTAAGTTAAAATTGGGGGATTGTAGGGTTCGTTGTTAGCCCGGGGTAAAACAACGAGTTGGGTAGTTCACTCGAAAAACTACCGGATTGTAGGGTTCGTTGTTAGCCCGGGGTAAAACAACGAGTTGGGTAGTTCACTCGAAAAACTACCGGATTGTAGGGTTCGTTGTTAGCCCGGTGTAAAACAACGAGTTGGGTAGTGCACTCGCAAAACTACCGGACTGTAATCTGGAGGATTATAGTGAAATTCCCAAGAGGTCTTGGGGAGTGGATGTAGGTGCTGGGGTGCACCGAACCACTATATGTTTGTTGTGTTTGTGATGCTTTTTGTCATTGTCTAACTTGCTCACCTACTTACTTAGATAAATTGCTTGCTTAACTCTTATCCGTGCATCCTTTAGTTGCAAGCATATTTAATTTACTTAATCAAGTCTCATTCAATAAATCAAACTGTTGCTAAGTTTAAATTCCACTGTGCATCTATACAACTTAGCATAATTAATTGAAAAGTTTTAGAAGTAGTACAAAAGTTTTAAAAGACCCAATTCACCCCCCCCCCTCTTGGGTTGTATCTACTGGGCAATAGGTTAGCAATAATACTAATTTAGGTGACATGTAGGTCGCACTTTTGTGCTCTCATCACACCCCCCAACTAGCTTATTGCTAGTCTCTAGCAATTTAGTGTGAAAATGATAAAATGAGAGTGCAAAAGTGTAATTTATTATTTAAAAATAGTAAGATAAATACTCATTTTCGTAGAGCATTACGATTGCACTTAGCACGTGCAACAAGCCTTTAAACCCCTAGGTTACCCTAGTGGACGAGTGTTGTCTCGTGAGGGTTTGCAGTGAAGTTACCCACAAACTTCAATCCCAAAATAAAATTTATTTTATGAAATGAAAGTCTAATTTTAAGTACATAACTGATAAGAATTTCAAAAGCACACAAGGTTTTAATTACTAAGTAGCCCAAATTCTAGGTTAGTATGCAATTTAAGTTGAAGTCATTAAGTTTTCCGTTAGGGAGTTGTAAAACTTATTTATACTTGAGTGCTCAGTGAAGTTTGGACCATGCACAAGCTAAGGTTTTGGATCTCCAAAATATCGCTAATATTAGTAGTTTCCAAGAATTGGTCGGACAGGACCTATTTGCTGATTCAAAATCATCTTTTCTGCAGGATTTCGAGAGCTGTGGATGTTTACTTTAATACCTCATGGGCTTTATATGTAATATTCCAGTTTACTCGAATTTTTACAACGATGGCTTTCACACTATTGTCTTTTTTAAGGTCAATATACATTTTTTTGTTTTTTTTTTCTTCTCTCTTTTTTTTTTTTTTTTGAAAGAGAAATGATAATGTATATATTGTGCACTTTTACTCCTGTGATGATTCCTCCATGTAGCGAGCAATTAGTCGACAATTCTCACACCAGTTGGCATGAGGTGTCGGGCATCAAGACTCCCCTACGGACCTATGCTCGGGTTCCTCATCACAAGCCCGCTGACCTTTGACAATGGGTAGCCCTTTTCGATGTACCTGACTAAATCCTTTTTTTTTCTTTTTTTCTTTTTTTTTTGGATCAGAAAAAGATGGTTCATCAGGATTCGAGATTGCTACCATATTCTCAACACAATGTCGAACCTATACCTTAGAAAGTGCAGGCCAGATGTGTTGTGAAATTCAAAGCACTAATTAGCTTACAACTCACTAAAAGGAACTTAATAAAAAGAACTCACTTTGCACTACTTCCAACTAGTCATTGGGCTCTTAGATTTTATATACCTTGTGTGTTGTAAATTTATTTTTTTTTTCAAAAATTTTACCTAAAAACTCTTTTTTTTTAATTTTTATAAAAACTCTTTTTTTTTAATTTTTATAAAATTTCAAATGCTTAAAAAAATACCCCCAAACTTAAATCTAACATTGTCCTCAATGTTAAAGAAAATTTAAAGCAGTAAGAGGACAGAGGAGAAGTACCTGATATGGGTGGGTAAATTGAAAGTTGGGGCAAAATCTTCCAAACCTGCATGTTAGTAATTTATTGATGATTTTTTTTTTAATAAAAGAAACTTACATGTTGGGTTGCCTCCCAAAGAGCGCTAAGTTTTATGTCTTCAGCCAGACAAAATGTAAATCCTCCTTTTTTCAACCATTATCTAAGAATGGTTTTGGAAGAGTCCGATGAAGAACAGTCGGCTGATGACGATCTATGCTCATAAGGGGAACAGAACTAAGAGGCGCATGCTTGACCCTTTCCTCGGAATGGGCAAGGTAAGCTTCTAAAGGGTCCTTATTATAAGTTTGTAAGAAAGTCTCCTGAACCAGACTTTCAATCATGTCAACTTCATTGATTTCTTTGTCGTCTGGTGGTTGTTTACTTATGTTGAAGACATTAAGCTCGACTTTCATGTTGCCAAAAGATAACTTCAGCATCCCATTTCGACAGTTGATCACAGCATTTGCTGTGGCTAAGAAAGGTCTACCTAAAATTATAGGTGTGTGACTGTCTGGATATATTGCAGGTTCAGTCTCAAGGATAACGAAGTCCACAGGATAGTAAAACTCATTTACTTTCACTATTACATCCTCTACAATCCCCTTGGGGTACTTCACTGTCCTATCTGCTAAGGAAAGGGTAATATTTGTAGGCTTTAATTCCCCCAAACCTAATTTTTGGTACACATAGTAGGGAAGTAGGTTTACACTGGCTCCTAAATCTAATAGAGCTCTCTGGATGATCGTCTCTCCTATTTTTATTTCAATAGTTGGGCAACCAGGGTCTTTGAATTTCGGGGCAATCTGTTGTTGAATGAGAGATGAGGCTTGTGCAGCCATAACAGCTTGCCTAGGAATACTGGTTTTTCTTTTGACCGTGGTGAGGTCTTTCAAGAATTTTGTATAGGAGGAAATTTGTCTTATGGCATCGAGAAAAGGTATATTTATTTGAACAGTTTTAAAGACTTCCATGATTTCATCAAAGTTAGATTGTTTCTTGGAGTCCTGAAGTCTACTGGAAAAGAGAACCTTGGGTTTGTATGTTTCTATGGGTTCTTCCCTCTTTTCCGGTTTGTCCTGTTCTTGACCCCTCTTCTGAATAGGGTTCTTATCGGATTCAGTTTTATTTTCTTTTTCATGTTCAGAAAGTTGGACTTTATTGTCCACTTGCTTGCCAGACCTTAAAGTGGTAATTGCCTGAACTTCATAGGTCGGATTTCCATTAGAATTGATTTGATACTGACCTATCTGACCTTGATTTTGTTGTCTACTAGGGTTAGGCACTGGTTGACTAGGTAGTTCACCTTTCTTCCTATCCCCTAGAGAGTTAGCTATTTGGCTCAGACTAACCTCAAGTTTTGCAATTGCTTGCGCATGGAATTGGTTAGTCTGGGCTTGGGCTGTATTGGTCTGTTGTTGTTGCTTGATAAAATCTTGTTGTTGTTTCATCATATTAGCCATCATGGTTTCTAATTGTGAAGGTTGCTGTGGGATAGGGGCATTATAAGGCGGTACAGATGGAACCAAAGGTTGGTTCATTTGTGGTGGACCTATCCTGGGAAAGTTGTTCTGAAAACTTGGTGGACCACCTTGATGCTGAATAGGTTCATTTTGCTTGTATGAGAAATTTGGGTGGAACCTATTATCAGGGTGATAAACTGGGCTGAACGAGTTGGGAGTGGGCTTCTTAAAGGCACTATATGAATTTAGAGCATTTGCTTGCTCGGCCTTTATGGTGGGCAGATTAGGGCAGCACTCCACTAGATGCTCAGGACTGTTACACAAAACACACAAACTATATGACTCGTGATCCACTTTCATGACGGGATTTGACTCTTTGTATGAACTCGAACTAGTGGAAACAGTGAAAGCATCAAACTTTTTACTTAAGTTGTTCATTCCAGTCACCAGATTGGACATGACATTTTTGAGTTCTGGGTCTGCTTTCATTTCATAATTACCTGGTTTTCTAGACCCGAACTCATCTCTATTTACTTCCTCACCATAGCTACTCCAATTTTGGGCATTTTTAGCTAAGTCAACAAGAAATTCATAGGCTTGATCCGGGGTTTGGTTCATGAACCTACCCTTGTGCATGGACTCAATCGTGTTTCTATGTGCTGGAGGTAGTCCTTTATAAAAGAAGTGGACCAGATCAGCCTTATCAAGCCCATGGTGTGGGCATTTGACCAACAAGTCATGGAATTTTTCCCAAAGTTGGGAAAATTCCTCCTCAGATTTGCCTCTAAAAGTTCTTATGGCATCCTTAATTTTTTCAGTCTTTACCATAGGATAGAACTTAGCCATGAACTTCTTAGATAGTTGTTCCCATGATGTGATGGAATTTGAAGCAAGGGAATACAGCCATGCAGCAGCACGATCCTCTAAAGTCATGGAAAACAACCTTAATTTAATACCCTCTTCATCTAAGTTTTGGTTTCTAAACGTTTGACAGATTGTCAAAAATTTGTTCAGATGAATGTAGGGTTGTTCACTCTCGAACCCATTAAACTTGGGTAACATGTTTATTGTTGCAGCCCGAATCTCGAATTGGGCTGCATTATTGATTGGTAATACTATACAAGTAGGGGGACTAGCAGATGCGGGTGCGAATAATTCATTCAGGGTTCTAATATGTTCACCCATTGTAGAGATCGACGGTTGGTTTACAGTTCGCAGGTTATGATGAAAAGTTCTGTCAATCTCAGGATCAAATGGGGTTAACTTATCCCTTAATGACCTTCTACCATGCATACATTTTCCACAACTTAATTAGACTCAATTTTTTTTTAAACGAAATCCTAAAAGATAAGAAGAAGGGCTAGACCAAGATGACCACAATCAACACCACACAACAATTTGACCCTATTAGTCTTAGAGCTAAGTGAGGTTTAGTAGGTTCTTAAATCTAGTTGCATAGAGACTTATCAGGTTAAAAAAGTTCCTGAAATTCTTTCTAGATTAGACAGCTCCTAATCTCTCTTTCAGATTAAGCTTGAGCTTACCAGTTAAGTGATCCAGTAACCAGTGACCAGGAAAGTTCCGGGGTGTGCAGTGGTGCCAGAAGGGATACACCGATACCACAATATCTGTAACAGTTCTCACTGTTGTAAAACTTTCCTAGACATCACCAATTACTAAATCCTCACTGGAGTGGCTTTCAGCCGCTTCTTTCCAAGAGCCTAATTGAGCTCGAAAACCCTAAGGCCGACGTCTAATTTGATTTTAATTTAATTTGGCTTAGGATAAGTATGCAAGGTGGTGATTTTTGGGCTAAGGACATGTAATGACTTCCCGACCTTATCTTTTTAATGGGTTTTGCCCTTAATTACTTTATGCAAATGCTGAATACTAAATGCAGCAAATAATCAATATTTTTTTTTAAAAGTTTATGCAATGTCATTAGGTTGTACTGATTAAATGAGCAAGCAATTTTTTTTATTTTTTTTATTTTTCTTAATTTTTAATTTTAATTTTATGTTGTTTTTTTTAATTTTTAATATAGGAATAACTTGAATGTGAACTAAAACTAATCCTTATGCGTCAGTCAATCTCCGAATGCCCGTTGAATAAGCTCTGGAGATTACTCCGTGAGGAGTCCCAATAGAGGTATGATCACCTCGGAAGATTGCACCCAATCAATTACTAGCAAAAATAATATTTTTTTGAATTTAATTAATTTTTTTTACTTTTTTTTTGAAATTTAAATTTCAAATTTCGAATCACAGAATTCGAATTTTGAATTTAAATTTTTGAATTCTTGAATTTTTTTTTAAAAAAAAATTTTAATTTTTTTTTTTACTTTCTTTTTTTAGAAAACTTTAATTACGAATTTCAAATTTCAGAATTTAATAACTACGAAATTACTAACTAAAATAATCAAAATAAGAAAAATTAATAAAAATAAAAACTTACTACCGGAGTGCGTTCACTCCGGGCATCCAAAATCTAATTTGATCTTCGTGATCGTTCTTGCTTCTCGATTTGCCTCCCCGGCAACGGCGCCAAAATTCTGTTCGTCCGATTCCTGTCTACCTAAAAATATGCTAGACAGATCGTTGTTAGAACCGACGAACAAAAGTTAAATTTAAATTCTACTCTTACCTTTCCTACTCGAAGAATAGCGGTTGTAAGAGGTCGATCCACAGGGAGGCGATTGGAGTTGCATAAAAATTAGAACGTTTACTCGGATTCAAAATCGACTTTTGAATGATGGAAGAAAAAACATTATTTTAAGGATGTTGATGGATTCTCTAGTCTACTGGAGAATGTTTTTTTTATTGAAATTAACTAAAAGACAGGTATTTAAATTCAAAAAGCATTTAATTAATCAAAGAAGAGTTTTGGCATAAATTAAAATAGATAAAACTAAGAGGATTGAAGCAAACATAGATTTCATAAAAGAAGATTTAATGTATTGCATAAAAGAAATTAAAATTTCAGCATAAATAAAATCTCAAAAGTAAAACTCTCCATCAAAATAAAATTCTCTAAATTTAAAACTTAAAATATTGCTCTCAATTAAAATTCAGACTAAAAACAACACATTGCTCTTTAATTAAACTTAAAATAAGAACAACATGATACTCAAAACAGAATCACTAACACAAATTAAAAATATAACCTCTAAAAGAAAAACAACTAAAACAATAAAAAAATAAAAAAAAACAAAAGAAATGTAATGCTCTGTTTTCAAATCTGAAAACAGAGCATTACTCTTCCGAATCGTCTTGGACCAAACCCGCCGAGCTCCTCTGTTCTTTGGCCTTCAACCGAGCACACCCCCTTCCCTCTTCCTCCTTCTCTTCTTATAGCCGCGGACGGACGCCTGATGCGGAAGGGAGATGGCAGACGCGGTGAGGACGCGGGGAGGAGTCGATCACGGATGAGATCCGGGCGGAAGCTTCGTGGACGGCTGCTGGGAGCTGAAGCGGAAGGTAGGGACGCGCAAGAGGCGAAGCGGGATTGCCGGAGATTGGAAGGAGCTGGATTGTTGCAGCTTCGCTGGGAGGCACGGATGCGTGTTTCCTTCTTTGGGCGCTGGATTTGGGGCGTTCATGGTATGGGAGAGCTGGCAGCGACGGGAGAAGAGGAAGAATGCTGGGATTCCGGTTTGGAGGATCTTCTCTGCTTCGGCTGGGCTTGATCGTCGGGATCACACGCGGAGGAGGAAGGATGCTGGGATTCCGGTTCATTGCTGGCACGGTGGCTGGCACGGTGAGACTTCCTTCTTTGGTTGCTGGGAAGGAGCGGAAGGTGGTCATCCGAGATGCTGAAATGGAAGAATTTGGCTGGGATTTTCTTTGCAGTCGGAACGAGTGGATCACGGGATGGTGGGGACCGTTGCTCTCCCTGTTTTCGCACGGGATGCTTGCAGTCGGACGCTGGGATGCTGGTTTCCTCCTTCACGGGTGGCTGGGATGGATCGCGGAAGGAAGAAACGCGGGAGAGGAGGAAATGGGGATGCTGTGGCTTGGATTCCGGAATAGGATCTGGACGCCGTGCGGGATCGTCGGATGAACGCGGACGGGCGCTTGGATCACGGAGGGGGGCGCGGACGCGGTGGCTTGGATTTTCCTTTCCCTCGTAAGATGGGAGCTGGGAGACACCAAGTTCTGTCCAATTAGTCATATAAATAAAAAAATAGTATGATATGAAATTTGGCTTGTAGACGGGTCATCTATCCTGGCTGGATGTCAAGTGCAATTCTTTCAAGTCATGGGTTACCCAACACCTTATAGTTATGATATAGCCAATTTAGATTTGCCCAAAATTATTTTCAAAAAAAACACAAAAGAAATGGACCCGATTCGGACCCAAACCCGACTCGGACCCGACCCGATCTTCAACCGGGTCAGATCTGGGAAGGGATCCTTTTTTAGTCAAATTTGTACTTAATGTGCATTTTATCTCTAATTTATGAAAATCTGTGCCAAACCCAAATATAATATTAATCCAGTGAATTTATCATTATCGGTTAGCAATAATACTAATTTAGGTGACATGTAGGTCGCACTTTTGTGCTCTCATCATCAAGGCTGAGTCGAAGACCTTCACCGACTACCTCAGGATATGAGACTCGAAGGTAGGAGGAGTAGAAGAACTTGGGGTAGAGGATGAGCTCAGTCTGGCTTGAGTTGAAGTAGTTGCCTTAGATGAGGACGAACAAGAGGTCGGAGCAGCGCTTGATGGCGGAACAAGGATAATTCCCTCCGAAGGAGCTGACCTGTTGGGTGACACAATCTCAACCTTGGCGTTGAGCTCCACTTTTTCTCTTCGAGGTTCTGATACCTCGAGAATAGCATCTCTAGCCATTGTCTCAGAAGCACCCAAAGTAGATCCCCTCTTTGTCTTCTTCTTCTGAGGGGCTTCACTCCCAGACATTGTCGCCCTCTTGCGCATTGCTTTTCGGATTACTGCCACATCGGTCTTCATGACAACAACAGCTGCAAAACCTAAGAGAATGTTAGAAAATAAAATATGACAAAGAGAAAAAAATAAGAAATTCTAAGAAATTTTATCCTGAGGGTCTGGTGGGTCAGACCAACACTGATCAGTGTTCCCTCGGACAATAGTGCTTGCTGTGGAGGAATCTTCAATTTAAGAAGGGTGCCCAAGGATCTTTGATTGTCACCGAACAACCGTGGAGGTTGATTCAAAAACCTCCGAGGTGTCCTCCACAGGGTCTCAAATCGCCATAGTTGCTCAGAAGAAATGAAGAAAAATCTCTTTCTTCTATCTGTGAATAAAAGAGGAAGTACGTCGAATCAATTAGTAGCCTTTTCGAAAAGAAAAATATCACCAATTGCTTTTTTGAGGATGCCTCTTTAGAGTAAAATATCCCAAAAAAGAGAAACTGAGGCTCGGATGTTGTGAAGAAAACAGAGGGCAAGGAAACTTATGATAACCCACTAGAAGTTCGGAACTAGCTGGATTAGGATAAGGCTATAAACTCTCATCAATTGAATGATGAAAGGGTGGAGAGGCAATCTAAGCCCGACCTTGAGAGTTTTCTCATACAAACCGAGCTGAGAAGGAGGAGGTTTTGTCATCCAGCCCTTAAGACAGGTGAGCTCAAAAGTGAACTCGAGAGCGATGAAGTGTTAGGCTCAAACCAAGTCCATCTCCTCTTGGGTGAGGACCGACACTTTATATTATGGGCCAAAGTGGACTTCAGGCCCAGCCTCACTTGGAGGTGAGGAATGCCCAACTCGAGGAGATTAGTCGGACGACCAACTCCCCATTAAGTCCTCGATCTCAGCTTCACATATGGTATAGAAAATAGAAAATACCAAAGGGGGAAAAGGCAAGAAAGAAAAAATTTGAGCAGCCAAAAGTGGAAACCCACTGATGATCATCAAAAGAAATCAGGAAGGATGCCAAAAGGAGTACTAGAGGAGAAGAACTTTGCCAAAAAACACTAAGGAGAACCTCGAGCTGCTAGGGAGATTTGCAAAAGAAGCAAGAAGTGCAAAATGATGGAAGGGGTTACCCTAATATAGGGGTATGAATGGCTCTGATTAAAGCGATGGTTCGACTTTCCAAGCTCAATCAACCACATATTAGCTCGGGATGCAGAGTGGGCAATTCATTGGGATCGCTACATTAATAGCGCCTCGAAAGAACTCCAGAATAATGACGCTTCGGGACAGCCACAACATGATGGCACTTCGAGAAGATCAATCGACGCATTAAAACTTTCTTGTAAATGCCTTGTCCTCGATCAAGATGACTATACAATTTCAGTCACTCCAACTAAGATTTAGTTCGACCTCAAAAGTAGGGGGCAAATGATAAGAAAAATATTAGACATCTTGACTTCGGCTTAAACCAACCTCCATGATCTCGGTCTTAACCAAGGTGAACAACTTCAGTGAAAACCAAGGTTACCGCAGTTAATGCATGATTGGTGTGATTATTGTCACGTGCTGCTTGCACGAGATGGTTACTACATTGTAAACATGGTGCCGACTGTTATCATACAGTTAAGACATGCCGCACTAAATCAGGTAATAGATCTGTACTCTACTCTATATAAAGGGGTAGGCCGGGGATCTTCGAGTAAGTTTATTTTTTGGATATTCAATTCTAGAAATTTTCTTCCTATTGCTCTACTATTTTAACTTAAGCATCGGATGGACTCTCATTGGAAACTTTCGGGCAAACGGATCCCTTGGAGGTTGGCCTTAGCGGCAATCAGCTTTTCCTTCCCTCAGTATTACCCGACCTGACTTCTCTTCGATTCTCACCGACCTCAGAGCAAGCCGTACAGCACCTCAATCTTGGTTCAGAATTTAGAAGAACTATTTGTTCTTTGATGGATATTTAAAGCTCTTTCTCCATAAATCCCTTGTATATTATTTTGGATACCCGCTCTGTAATTCTCCTTGTTATGTACATTTGAATTTGTGCTGGATTATAACTATAATGCTTGTCAGAACTTGGTGAACCCTGTAGGCTTTCTCCATAGAACCGGTGAGATTCCAATATGGCTCCCAAGTGCCTACAATGTTGTAACCATATAGCACCTCCTCTCCGATGGCCATTAGGGTTTTGATTATATTCTTCGCTATAAAATTTACTAAGATTCTTTGATTCACCCTGTCAACATCCCCCCCATACTGCATGCCCATGCATCAGCATTTAGCATTCCTCATCGTCTCTTCCATCATTCTCATTTGAATTCATATGGAAGACCTCTGAAGGTTCCCCGTATAAAACCCCTTAGAGTTCCCTCATAACCCTCGCCAAGATTCAACATTTGGTGCCCATCGGGGCTTGGAATTGGGTTTCCTTGATGAATACCATGAATTCTCTGCCCATAAGAACATCCACTATATTAGAACCAATGCGGAATTCATTGGTAAGAGACACAAAGATCGGGATGAGAATGTCTAGCGATCTCCCTCTAGTAATAAGGAATGTCGACAGCATAGTCGGGATCATGCTATTTGACTCAAGACCGACTCATCACGTCACCTCTTCATTCCGCATCAAGCTCTAATGACCCGGCGGTGAAGAGGGTGCGCTCAGTGACAGCTCCCAAGCTGGGAAAGAGGGCCAGGATGGGCATTAAGAGAGGCAGTGATAACCCTGCTCTTCTGAGGTCCACCATATGGTCGCTAAGTTGGAAGCGGAGGAAGATGGGATCATATAGGATGGAGGCCTCGAGCCACCTTTTACCTGAAGAGATAAGGTTATTTCACTCGTAAAGTAGGTTTAAGTTATCACATGATGTCACGTAATGCAATTCCCTAACACCCAGTTGACAGAGATTGACAGAAGGATCAAATTACATGCAAAGTACGATTGCAGGAATCTAACTAAAAATTAAAGTCAGGAGGATACTTTACAACTCGAGCAAAGTTGAGGGAGTCCGACTATAATTTTTTTCTTATCGTTTTAGTTCAGTCACACTACATGCACCGGCGTATCCAAGTCTCATTAGAACCGTGGTTGTTTAAGTTGTTATCCATTTTTTTATAAAATTTACTAGAGCCGAGGAGAGAAGGAAAGAGAGATAAGGTGCACCAATAGGATAAGGTTCAGATTGTATCTTTCATATGAAAAAAATGATTCATCTTTTTTTCGCTATGGCTGCTTCAAAATTTTAGCGAGCCGATAGAGAAAAACATTAGAGTGCTTTGAGACAGTTAATGTCACGAAAACCCTTCCTTTGAACGGAAGATACAACCTGATCCCAAGGAGGGCAGATGAGATGCAAGCGAAAATATTTATGCGCCCATGAAGGGCAGGTGATAGGCATGTGGGAGCCAAGAGAGTAAACAAAGGGAGCATAAGTAATCTGAAGAGTTCGGTTTAGAAAAAATTGGCTTCTTATTTCTACTAAGTTTCTTTGGCATGAGTGGTTTTATAAAAAAAATCAAGGTAGTTGGATGAGGTCAAGTGGGTTTGCAAGGTCTATGGATGAAATTCAAGATAGACTCTCATAAGTAGAAATATAAAATTAAGTACTGCTTGATGTACCCCTCAACGTACTTAGAATGAGCACCAAATTAGGTTTTTGTATACCATGCACAAGGTAGAAGGCTCCTCGAGGAGTTTCTTGCTCATTTTAACCCTGCCAATTTGCCAAAAACCGAGTTGGAGTACGCCAAGCGTACAACGCAAAACATTTTCCTATAAAATTTAACAGGATATGACTGGAGGGACCAATACTTTTTGGAATTTGGTGATCTCATAAGTTTGATGGAGTATTAAACTTGAGTTTTTGTAGTGGAGGCCAGGCTCGATTTCCTGTTGAAGCAATCAAAAGTGGTATATGAAGTGAGCACGAAGCTGAATATCATGTACCAAATTTGCGACCAATCTCCCTTCTCATATCCTCAGCGTAAGGAAATTTTAGCAGACAAATTAACGAGATAAAAATGTGAACAAGACGAATAGGCTTTTTGACTAGAGGAAACCATAGCTTATTTTTTTCTTTTTTTTGTTCAAGAAAATAGAAGCTGTGCTAGAGTCAAAGAAAACAATTATGGTCACATACAACAAGTTTTAGTTGGAAACTTATGATACATGTGGAGCCCACACTGGAATTTCATAAATGGCAATGAATTCCCCGTGATCAATTATAGCTTGGAAACCTAGTAGATTTGATCAATTGAGAGTTCACACCCATGACAAAAAAAATTAGCAGTTTTCGATCATATTATGTCATCCACGCTTGAGTGAATCAGATGACAGTTGAGGGTCCAACTAATTTTTAACCATTAAGCAACTTGCACGTATATGGGCATAAGAATTTCCTACTACTATGGTTGCAGCTGATCAGCACATCTTAATTAATGTGTTTACCGTAAAAGTCATCCATTTGTCTACTCAACGACGGGGCTGAGGGGGACCAAAATGGTTTTAATTGTTGAAACACAACGAAATTAAAATAAATACAGTCTTTGCCAACAAAAATATACTTTTGAAATATAAAAAAATTGGTTTCATTATTGAAACTTTTTACCAATTTTAAGTAGCTTTAACTTTTAAGTATCATTTTTCATTATTCCATATCTCTAACATCCTCTTTTCGGAGATTATTGGAATTATAGATATCCATGTTGCATAGAAGAAATTATGCCTTACACGGTATACATCACAAGACCGTTCACGCTGCTAACCATATCTATTTATTTTTTACAAATTTTATTCATCAAGTGCTCATCTCACCATAGCAAAACAGAAATATTGTGATTAAAAGTATGCGCGTGCATGCTACGATATAATTTGGCTTAAGCCTAAAATATTTATTCGGTCGGAACAAGTTGTCCTATGCTTGTGTACTGAAGTAGTTCGGAATCTTCAAACATTTTTTTCAGAAATTTGTCATAAAATTCAATCGAACTCCCAGTAGCAGAATGGTGCGGAAACAGTATCTTGCAGTATGTAGTGCAATTCCTCAGTCCCATCAATTCCATTCCTCCTCAAGGCTTGGTACTATTTCATAAAGCTACCGTAATAACTCGTGGTTGGATTTGTGGCAACTTCCTCAAAATCCACACAACTACCTACCTGCTTCGGTCTAGACTCTGTACTCTCTCTCTCTCTCGGTAACATGTACTGGTTTAGGTTAATATACTTCTCTGCACTCCGCACTCCCCTCTACTGTTTGCACAACCTACCACAAGAGCAAAAAGTGGGATTTTTCTTTACTAAATTCGAGAGTGGCCGTGGCCGTGGCCGTGGCCGGGGCCAGGAGGATAAAAGGCCTCCACCGGCCATGGTAGAAAGGCAAGGATGGGGTCCATTCATGTGCAGGATGAGGGGTGGGGCTGGCCCTAGAAGTTTTAATTCCAGCCATCACATCAAGTCTCATCCACCGAACGAGTGTTGTACAAGGGAGATCCCAAGAAGAGCTGTGGTCACGGCTAGCTGGTCTGGCACAAGGCAGGGATTCATGGTTTTGAGGGGTGTTGAATGCCATGCACCACTCTCTACTTCCACTTCTGGAGGGGTG
This sequence comes from Phoenix dactylifera, assembly GCF_009389715.1. Classification (NCBI taxonomy): domain Eukaryota; kingdom Viridiplantae; phylum Streptophyta; class Magnoliopsida; order Arecales; family Arecaceae; genus Phoenix; species Phoenix dactylifera. The sequence goes on along the minus strand of NC_052392.1, from coordinate 19,396,797 downwards.
ACAGTATTATTTTTCAGCCTGTTCTAAGATTGAGCAACACAGCCAAGAAAATTCTGTCGTAATTGGACTAACTCTCCTTTGTCACCTAATTGCCATATTGGTTAATGGACAAATTGTTGGTTTAAATCTTGTGGAGATGTGTTTCATGAAACTTTTGAACAAAAAAATTCCACTTTTGCATGTTGCCGTGGTCGAATTATTTCTTTTGCAAATGTTTTTTATTTTTATTTTTTTGTTCAAATTAAGGGGTCACTGCCGTCCGATTTTATTAGAAGAAACAAATCTTTACAACAGAGAATACATATGGGTAACAAAATAATTTATGGAGTTTTTGTTTTGGTATTGAATCTGAGGAATTGTGTAGCATTGGATGAAAAATAGATTTAAACGAAAAAAGATTGGCATAACCACTGCACAAGGATAGCATGGACAAATCGAGAAATTAATTTTGCTAATGTGAGTTGGATATAGTTGTACAGTATGATGTTTATAATAATCTGATAATTCGATTGGAAAGAAAAAAAAAAATTTCTCAACCGAATCCCACAAAACAAATTTAGAAGAAGATAAAGAAATTGTGAAAATAAGGTTTAAGTCTCCTTTTGTGGATTAATTTAAAATTGAGATATATAGCTTCTAACAAAACTTACTTTTCTAAAATAAATATTATCAGTAGAAATAAATTTAAAAAATTTAATTTTTTTAGCAAGTAAATCTCAACTTTTACATCAACTCTATCATTTATCGGTCCGTAGATTTTTTTCGGATTGAAAGATACGTCCAATAAAAAAATTTTCGAAAAAAAATTGATCGGTTTGGTCGACCATTTCTAGACCCTAAATTATAAAATTTGTACCTAATTACAAGGGATGTTGTCTCCTAAAGGACTAATGTCATAATGTAGATCTGAAAAGGTTATTCACTTTTTTTTAAAAAAAATAATCTCAACCGAATGCCGTATGACCAAATTATGATATGCGGAAGTTTGACCTGCGATTCAGCTTTTTGATGTAGTAGATCTCACTTTTGAATTCTTTTTAGTTCTATCCGTATTGACCAAAATAATTCATATCAAATCTGAAGAACTTTTTGGATCACCTGAGTCCTTGGAGCACTGCCGATGTCAAATCTGAAGAACTTTTCTATCCGATGGAATAATTGCCATTACGTTCTCCGACATCAGCGCTAGGAGCATCCACATTAACCTGTTCTTGGTTGCTTGAGATTGGAAGCCTCCATGATAGAAACTGGCGAAGATCTTGGAGCCAAGAAAGCATCATGCAAGCACTGCCGATACTTTTTTTTATTGCACCTCCACTGTGGATTAATTTGGAGTCTCTGCTGGGTCCACCAACTCAACAGTTCCGAAGTTTTATGAGGGAGAAAAGGGAAACCAGTAAAGTCTCCAAGGCTACGTCATACGTCGTACGATCATGGGAAGGTAGGCCCGGGCCCCTGGACCACCATTTCTGAATTGCTGTGATGCCACAAAGGAGTTAAGACAAAAACCAGAGAGAACGTACTTCCAACTTTATTTGCCAGGGAAAGCTCTACGGTTTCCTCTAGAACCCAACACACTCATTGTGAATGAAGAACATATTGTCAAACGCCATTCATATAACTGCTGTTTATCAAAGGAAACATGAGACTAATCGTTTGTGCTTTTTGAATTTGTTGAAAAGATTGCTTGCGGAGATTTAAGTTATCATTAACCTGCTTTTGGCTCACAAGTTATTCCTTTGCATAATTTCTTTAGCTTGGCGGACGAAGAACGATACAACATATAACTAAGCGAAAGCATGTTTGAGAAACCATTGATCAAAAAATCAAATATGCAAGCGGCTCAAGTTATCGCTACTTTGGATCCTCCTAGTTTATGAGGTTGAGTATGTTTTGATATCATATGTATCACACCAAAATCTTTTTTAAAAAATAAATCAGAAAATGTTATTTAATTTTTTTAGCATATGCTCTATGTAGGATGAAATATATACTTGCATGGGAGAGTAACGAGGAGGGTAAAAGATTGGAGCGTAATGCAATGGTTAATACAATATGCGGTGTTACTCAATAAAATAATGTCCGGAAGTCAATTGCACGAGACTCTCCACGAGGGCCGCGTGGGGTCGCTCCATCAAATCATTGCATGTCCTGTTTATTTTCTGGGATAAACAAGGTACACAGCTACAGTGACTTGTTTGAGGGCGCGTTTGCAGTCTTCCGAGTCGGAACTCGGAAGTCCATGGGGGACCGTGCCTAGCCCTTGGCTCCGGCCTCCACAAGCACAGGGGTCGAGTGGTCCTAGCCGAGGCTCAAGATTAAGTGATCATGACACGTCCTAGGCTTCTTGTCTCGTTCGATTGAATACAAAGGCTAACCCCGTAGTTGCATGCAGGGCCATGACACGTCCTAGGCTTCTTGTCTCGTTCGATTGAATGCCAAGGCTAACCCCGTTGTTGCATGCAGGGCCATGACAGGTCCTTGGATTTTTGTCTCGTTCGATTGAATACGAAGGCTAGCCCCCTTGTTGCATGCAGGGCCAATCTATGGCAGGAGTCTTAAGGATAGGTGATCGGAGAGAAGCTCATGTGCCTCTTCCTCTATCGAATTATTCCATGGATCCAATGCTTTAAGGAGGAGGAATTGGACTTCGATGAGGTCGGCAATGGGCTGGAGTTATTGGGCTGTTGAAGGGCCATCCAACAGGCCTGAGCCCATCCCAGGGTCCAAAGGCCTTGGACATCGTCATTGCACCGATTACTAAAGCCTGGTGATGAGGACCTGGTTCTTTGCCTGCCAGGCATTGACACCCTATTCCCTTCGGGGTTTAGGCGAGTGTCATTTTTTATTCTTATTCTTTTGGTTGAGAAGGGAGTGTTATTTTTTAATATTTTGTTAAAAACAGGCAATTAATACATCTAAAAAAAATCAAAAAATAATATATCCCGAAAAACTTTAGGGCAAGCATGCAATCCATCCAAATCATATAATTAGAGTGATGAGGCCATCTAATCCGTAGCTCCGACCGGTTAGCGATAAATGCGCCTTGCAGCAAAGGAGGTACCCAAAGAGGAGTGTTATTTAATCACAGGCACTATGTTGGAGTGGCACGTAGAGTGGTGCACCTTAGCTTATTATTGTAATTTTGGGCCTAGCCTAGAGCTGAAAGAGTGTTATAGACGTACGTACAAGTCATGAGCCGTTTTTCTGTAATTTCCCTGCTTTTGCATTCGAGAGAGTTGAAAAGACTGCACATAAGAGCTTTTTATATTCCTTCTATATTATCTTTGAAAAAGGAAATTTTTTTTATTAAAAAAAAATTTATTCCCATACCTGTAAAAAGGTTGTTTATTGCTTTGTTGTATTATTTTGTCTCGACTCTCAGAAAAAAATGCAGACATTTTTCTTAGTAGAAATCTTTACTATATTATGCTATTTTTAATTTTATTCCGTCAAATTTTATAACTAAAATATTCTTCATTCCTTTTTCACAAATAGCTGCAAAACTCTGGATTCTGTTAATGAATTCTTTTATCAAGAATACCCCTCCTATCTATCTGTAAAATATATAGTTTATTACACTAACTTTGTAGCCATTAGGATACATGCTCTTTCTTTCTTTCTTTCTCAATCAAATTGGACCTTTATGGTACAACTTCCAGATAAATTGAATTTTATCTTTTTCTCTATCTTGACTCTTAAATAGATTAGACTTTCAAACTCAACTTCTAAATGTATTGTATTCTATTTCTTGTTTCTTCCCTCAAACATGCACTACAAATGCCTAGTTGCACATTAAATAAGAACATATTTAAAATACTTTTTCTGATATCAACGAGCCTTAGTTTAAGCCTGAACCAGGGATCTTTCATTTCAATGGAGGTTCTCAATTCTATGAGAAAAAAAAGTTTTAAAATTATTTTTTAATTTCGATTCTGATTTTACTAACCAACCAAATTTGTTAGAGGATATAGTTATTCCGATTTTCATTCTAATCCATTTCAATTTCAATTCAAAATTTGATCATGAACAAAACTCATCCTGAAAAAAAAAGGGCTGCCAAAATGAGCAATAAATTTATCAATCAGATAAAGGGCAGATTTTTTTTTCCAGTTAGAAGAAAAATTGTAACATTAATGCTCAGGACTACTTCTGCATCAGCTCAGAACTACTTCAATGCAGGTATTAGTATTACCGATGCAGCGCCACTTTTATTTTCTAATTTCCTTTCTCGCAAAGCCATACATAACGTATAAGCGCCAACCTCTACCACAAATCACAAATCAGGATGTTGAGTGATCTTGGGGATATTTGAGATGATAATTCCTGGTCACCACTGAATTGGTGTGCTTGGAGACTAAATGTATGTTTATGTGTGTGTGCGCGTCGAAAGAAAGATGATTCCAATCGGGACTTCGAGATGAGTGAAATGAAACTTTCCTTGCATCCTAATAACCTTGCCAATTCTGAGCATGTGGCATAGGGAAATATTAACAGCAGCTCCGACTTACGAAGGTCTGAACGGAGAAAAAAGCATGAAGAATGAATGATTTTGAGGGTAAATCTTTTGTTGGGAGAAAAAAGCATGGTGAGTTAGGCTTCTCTCTCCTGGACATGTTGGCCCTCTCTCATCTTCCAGCCAGGGGTTTCCCTTACGAGGAGATTTATCAATCAATCTCGCTCCTTTCAAAGATGCGATCTTACTCCACATTCAGTCAGCCTGCCTCCAACGAGATGCGAAGGTCAGTCGTGGGCCTAAGCTTGCTTGAAAATGTGCAGCTTGGTAGAGCATTTGCCAAAACAAAAAGGTTCATTTCAGTAGCGATATGCTCCGGCTTGGGAGGATAAACTAAAAAAGCATTTTACGTTAACTCCTCAATAAAGAGCGCAACCGCTATGCTAGCTCGGCATTCATTATAAAGCTCATATGCGAAGTGGTAAAAATAGGAGTTGCAGGTACTATTTATGATGTCCCTGGGATTGTTGCCGGGCTTGCTATGTAACATCTATGCAGAATATGTCTAAGTTTATTCACTCTTCAGCCATATTAAAATTGAAATCTTAGTCAAATGCACCACCAAATGAATTGCAAGCGCGTTCACGCATGAAAAGGATGGCGGCCCAGGTCCTAATGAATTACCCACAAGGTGCAATCTTTACCCAATCTCAAGTCCCATTAATCAACCTGGCTCAGACGGATGGCACTCGCAATTGCATGTCTTGGAGGAAGGCAGTGACCTCAACGAGCAGCCACCGTCTTCCTTCCTTTCGCTGCCTTTCAGCTCCCTTCAAGTTTGGGAGAGTTCGTTAGATTTTGTGTTTTTTTTTTTTTAACTTTTTAAGATTTGGGATTTTGTGTATTTCCTTTCAATTGACAGTGTTGTTTCCTTGATTCGAAGAGAACTTTAATCTCATATTGAATGTAGGACTGGAGAATAAGACACAGGAGATCCATAGCCACCACCATCACCATGCAATAATAGACTGAAGACTTTGCTTCTTGTAGCTGCCATCGCACAGCCAATAAGCATACATCATAGATACAAATTTCTCACACTAAAGCTAATAATTTATTAGTCAGATATCCAAAGTTCATCCAATATTGCCTTCACCAATATATGGTTCAGAAATATAAAATTTCTAAAACTCTAATTGAAGTGCTTCTTTTCATATTACACTATTTCAAAAATCCAAGAGCTCCATCGCATAGATATCTAAAATACAAAATTCCAATCCTAGCGAGAAAAAGAAGAAAAATGGATATTTAATTTAAAGTAAGTAAACAGAATTTCATACTTAATCTCATAGATATATATAAAATTTTATCGAAGCGTGGAGGGGCAAAAGACTTGGAGGGACCAAAGTCTACGCGAGGAAGAGACCAATATTGGTCAGAAGGAAAACAAAAGGGGCCGAGACCTGAGCCAAAGTATTTGCTTCAAATGGGTTCAATCCCACGTCTCCTCTCATCATATCAGCCCAACTTCACCCTCATCTAGTGTCACGCTCCGAATTCGGATCAGGACACGACCGTGCTATTGCAAATCTTTACTCGCAATAACATGCAGCCACTTCAAAACTTCAAATCAATTATGAACAATTTTATTCATGAATGTAATCAAATGTTTCATCATTAAGGATTGATACACAGCTTCTATAATTATCAGCATTTAATATTCCAATTTTTTCATAATCTTGAAGCATATTACGCTCCTTGCTCCTAACAATCCTATTTATCTATAAGAACATAAATGAATGGGTGTGAGCTATAAAAACTCAGTAAGTAACCATGTACAATCTTATCAGATCAAGCATAATGTTTTGCATGCCAGAGCATTATTTTAAAAAACTAACAGTTGTAACAAAGTAAGCACTTCATACAACATATAATCAAACCAGTTATAAAACCATGCATGTCCATTTATGTAACTTCATAAATATGGTTATGTATCATAAATTTTTTGCCATTATTCCATATTTTGAAATTCATACTCCTCATTATTCATGCTTTGAAATACGTACTTGTCATTTTTCATGCTTTAAAATTCGTACTTGTCATTATTCATGCTTTGAAACCGTGCTTGTCATTATTCATGCTTTGAAATCTGTACTTGTTATTATTCATACTTTGAAATCCGAACTTATCATTATTCATGCTTTGAAATTTATACTTGCTATTATTTATGCTTTAAAATCCATACTTGCTATTATTTATGCTTTGAAATTCGTACTTGCTATTATTCATGCTTTGAAATTCGTACTTGTTATTATTCATACTTTGAAATCTGTACTTACTATTATTCATGCTTTGAAATCTGTACTTACTATTATTAAATCTATACTTGCTATTATTCATGCTTTGAAATCCATACTTGCTATTATTCATGCTTTGAAATCCGTGCTTGCTATTATTCATGCTTTGAACTCCGTACTTGTCATTATTCATGCTTTGAAATCTATACTTGCCATTATTCATGCTTTAAAATCCATACTTGCTATTATTCATGCTCTGAAATCTGTACTTGTCATTATTCATGCTCTGAAAACCGTACTTGCTATTATTCATGCTTTGAAATCCATGCTTATCATTATTCATGCTTTGAAATCCATACTTGCCATTATTCATGCTTTGAAATCTGTACTTGTCATTATTTATGCTTTGAAATCCGTACTTGCTATTATAATGCTTTGAAATCCATACTTACCATTATAATGCTTTGAAATTCGTACTTTGCCATTATTCATGCTTTGAAATCCATACTTGCTGTTATTCATGCTTTGAAATCCGTACTTGCTATCATTTATGCTTTGCAATCCGTGCTCCTAGATGATAGTGCAGCTATGGAAACTATTATTACCCGTGACAGGGTCGTAATCTTTATCAACTATTATTCTCCCGTTGGCAAAGCCTAAACCAAGCTATTATAACCCATCGGCGAGGGTCATATGCCGAGCTACTATAACTCGCTGACGAGGGCCATAATTTTTGCCAACTATTATTTCCCATTGGTAGGGTCTAAACCAAGCTATTATAACCCGCTGGCGAGGGCCGTATGCCAAGCTACTATAACCTGCTGGCGAAGGCCGTATGCCGAGCTACTATAACCCGCTGACGAGGGCCGTATGCCGAGCTACTATAACCTGTTGACAAGGACCGTACATAGCAATATGAGAGTTCATAAACCATATCATGATTTTCATGAATCTTATCTCATAGATACACTGGAAAGTGAATAATGCCATCATGATGAATAAAATTCATGATCATGCTGAAAACTTTAATTTTTGTACAGCTTGTATATCATCATAAATTTATATACATAGTATGATAATCATGATGAATGTTATCTATTTAAAATCATTCAACATTTGCTAATACATGCTTGATCCTAATTTTGTGAAAACATAAATAATCATATACAATTTCATGATCAAATAGTCACATGTATTTGATAAAATATAAGATTATATCAAGTTTACTTACTTTTTTCACAATTCATATACATAATTCAAATTGCAAAAATAATACTTATTCATCTTATAAAACGTGATACATGATCCATAATAAGATTAATGCAGGTTATTTATCTTAATTTGCTCACTAAATGCCAATTCTCCAATATCTAGCAAGATCATTAAATTATATGTCACTTGCATATTTAATTTCTATTTATTTATAATCTTAAAGTCATTTACAGTCCATCCATAGAACTCAATTTCATTTTCGGATCCATAGCCTAATTCAATTTTTGGTTTAGGCCCATGGCCCAATTCAATTTCTAGTTCTGGTCTAATCTACTTTTTGGTTCAGATTTGATTCAATTTCTAGTTCAATTCTGTTTCACCTTCTTATTCGGGTCTGACCCTACTTCTGGTTCAGGTCTAATCAATTTTTTGGCTCAGAGTTGATACAATTACTGGTTCATGTCTGATTCAGCATCTGGTTCAAACCTGATTCAACCTCTGATTCAGGTCTAATCCAATTTCTGGTTCAGATCTGAGCCAATTCTACATCTAGTTTAGACCTAATTGCCCTCTGGTTCAGGTCTGGGCCCATTTACATTCAGTCCCAAAGTTTAATTAGGTTCAGGCTCATGCCCTTGGCCTCACAATTATTGGGCCACTTATATTCAGGCCCAGAAATACAATTAGTAATTTATAATTAAATTTTATCAATTTTAATTTATTTAAAAGGAATCTAGTCTCAAAATATATTGAATTTAGTGGGCTAAGAGTCCATCCAACTTGTCCAACCACTTCAGGATCAACCCTCGGATTTGACGGCAACAATGACAGCGTCGGTAAAGTAAAGGTCTCGTTCACTTGGACTGCGTGCAAGCCCCGCAATAAAAACTACATCTTAGTTAATCTCATACTAAAGCCTGACAACTACGACAAAGATTTTGCTTAATGCCTTTCCATCACTGTCCTTCTAATCAACTGCCGAAACAATAGATTTTTCATACTAAATATGTAGTGACATCAGATTTTTTTCACACTGTACACCGAAATAATAGTTAAAGCAGTAGGCTTGTTGCACGCTTGTCATGATGTGTTAACGTTCAAATTCTTGACACTTGCATTAGAGTTGAAACACCCATATAAACCCTAAACTCTAAATCTACAAGGCTTGGACCCTATATAGAGGATGACTCTGTAATAGATCTTGAAGACAACAAGACAATTTGTCCCATTGTTTACACAATTAAAGCTCATAGGGTTATGGACGTAAAGTATGTAATAAGTCAATCTTCTCTAATATCATTGAATTGGAAAGTTAAAACATATTTAGCTAGTTGATACTTTATATTGTTCTAAATGCAACAACATTTTCCTGAACCTAAAAGCATGCGGTGGAAGTTTGATCTTCGCCAGAGTATGGGAAGCTTAAGAAAAAACTACCATGCTATAATCATAACCAACAAGCCACAAGTCCTTCGAGCCTAGAAGACAAAATTTCAGGCGTAGTTTTTAGGTTCCAAGAGCAGCTCTATAGATTTCAAGTCTGTTGTCCGTGTGGGTGATTTGGTACGTTGAGTTTGGAGCACGGTGAGAAGAGGTGTGCAATGGGGTTCACTGAGTTTCGAGCACGCCTCCAAGTGCAATGCCATTGATATGCTTCCAGTGGTACCTGTTAAAATGAAGGGTAGGTACCTCAATATCATTTTCTTCCATAACTCTAGGGTAGGGTGGGTTGTGGTGGCTCGCCACCCACATAATTAAATTCCGAAGAGCTAGATGTGCGTCCCGTTGATTAATATCTAATGTATGCAATCATGTCTGATCCGTGCTTAATTGCTAGGATCCAGATTAGTTCCATTCTTGTAAGGAAAATATCTGCTCCACGGATGTGGATATTTTGACGCTTGTCCCATCCAGTCGTGTACGTAGGAGGTGCTAGAGTTGCCATTTAAGTTTTAAGCCAACTCGAGAGGTCCATATTTTCGTTTGAAAAATAAAAAAATAGTCAAATTCTAGATAGATTTAGATGATCGTAATATTTCCTTATAATAAAATAAAATACATGTTGAATATGTAGCTGCACCTTATCACATTACTGTGTGTCAGGACTCAACAGTGACATTAGTTCTTTCTTAGGAAGGGTATGGTATAATATTTGAAAGGTGTTTGGGCACCACTATTTGCCACAGAAAGATAGTATTTTAAGATGGGCTTTTAAAATCGTACGTATTTATAAACTCTGTGAATCATCGAACAGCTCTCAAATAATCTATTCAAAGGTAACAATCCAAAGAATCAATCCGTCAAAGGCATAAAAAGAAAAATCAAGGTTGCTACAAGAATTTTCAATAATCTGGAAATATTCTTACTATGACTTAAATGCATGTCCTCCTAAAGGGGTCCAGCTTCCATAAACAAGGAACCAGACAGTCCCCTCTGGAAACCATGTTTCTTATATTTGAACAAAATGTTTAATATCAAAGTTTTGCATCCAATATATTTGTAGATACCTAGGTGACGAGGCAAATAGTGGTTTAGACTGCTGAAGGGTGCTAGAATCACTGCAATTGAAAGTTACTAGGATCTTTTTTTTCTTTTCAAACAACAATCATTGGAGGGAAAAAAGAAAGTGGATGGCCTTCCCTAGTTTCTCCCTCTCTCTCTCTCTCTCCCCCCCTCTGCCATCATTCCGGGAGTTTCTGAAGGAAGCAGAAGAACGAGTGTTACTATAATTAATTGTTCCTTGATGAGTATTGTTTTACCCACTTCAGCTCTCCAAATAAATCCAACACTTTAATCCCTATTTCAAAGATTGATATTTTCACATCTAACCATATAAAAGCAGGTGTAGATCTATGAATAAGAAATATTGTGCAAATATCTATAGAACCTAAATGATCAATAGGTTCATAAAAAACGTTGAAAATTCGTCACGGTACGAGAGTAGCTCCATCGAATAAACTTCTGATTTGGTGAATGGCCTGCTTCGTAGCACCTATCATAAATGATGAATACGGAAGCATAGGATCTACTAGTCTTACGCCACCTTTCAACAAACACCAATCAAATAGGTATGAGCCCCTTGTTTTTTGGCATTCGGGCTTATTTACACCGGCAGGTTCAGACGTTCAGCTCATCACGGAGCTATAAGCCCACAAGAGCTTACATGGAGAAAAACTTCGCAACCCAACTTGAGATGACAGCATCAGCCAGAAATGTAATCCACCATTTATGTACATCAGTCTATACACCTTCAGATCAAGATGTACCTAGCCTGCAAACAAGAGATAGATGTCAAAGAACGATTTCCAGATTCTGAAGGATCTTAAGGAGCGTTTCTTTAGTAAAATAGGGCCGCAGCTTTATGCCATAGGAATTGGGTTCCATATCAAAGCATCTTCCTGTCTACAGGGGATTCCCCCTTGATCTAAAATCTATACGCAGATCAAATTCTGAAGTGGTTGCATCGGATAGGATCAAAAAGGTTCAACTTTGTTTAAAAGCTCGTTATATAGCAGCAGCTCCTAAAAGAACAGTAAGTTTGCGTTATTTTCATCTACATGCACAAGTTGTCAACAGACGCTGTCGCCACAACTTCGAAGAGAAGGATAAATTAAAAGGAAACCGGCTACAGGACCAAGACATATTGCAACCTGAAAGACACTATACCAAGTTACTAAAAAAGAAGAAGAAAGGTTTCCTGCTATCTCCACGCTCTTGGTCGTCACCTCAACATCCATCGCCCATCGTTGAGAATATCTCTGGTGATTATACAGTGTAATGTTGCTGGATGGTATCAATGTCAAGCCCTTTGAGCTTAACGACTGATTCTACATGACCCTTCAGAGTGTGCAGCTCACGGAGCCTGCAAATGATCACCAATTACAAGAATTCAGTGTCTAGGAGCACTACGGAAGCCAACAAAGAGAAATTTAGAGTCAGCTATTCCGATATAAATTGCACAAAGGCTTCATTGTCGTTTTCTCTGATCACTAAGCAAGTGTGAGCAGAAAATCTTGACAAGCTGTTGTATGGCTAATATTGTCTGGAAGTCTTCAAAATATCTGCTACTTTCAAAGCAAAGCGTTGGTGCCTAGAGTAGGTATTTTTATAATAGATTGCAGGGACACATACCTTGCAACCTCCGCTCGCCTTTTAGCCTGCTCAGCAATCTCTGAAAGTTCTCTGTAGCTATTCTTCTCATTGAACAGATTCGTTGTTTCAGGGGGCTGAAGTCCATGCAGAGTCCTCTGTGCCATAGCCCACTGAGCCTCTCTTTCTTCTCTACCATAATCCTTCTTGGTAGTGAAAGCAGTCTGAAATTTAATAATGAGCAAAGAAGATGAAAAGAAGTTCAACAGCATGAAAAAAAGAAATCGCAGGCAAGCTAATCAGATGAAGCAAATGCCATGGATTGACCATGGGATGATCTTGAACATAGGTTAAGGTGGAAAGTAAGAATGTGAATACCTTCTTCTCCAGCAGGTTATCCCAAGCTTTTCCACTTAGAATGTAGCGGATGGAAAATTTAAACAAGTCAAGAGGGAAGAAGAAAACAATACTGTACAGCCAGATAACTGCTGCCCATCCCCAGCCTATGCCTTTAATTCGTGCGAAACCCCAGTTAGCATAGACAGCAATAAGAGTGGCGACCTGCCAAATGCAATGTTACTGTATCATGGATGAACGATTGAGACAGCAAATGTAAAATACAACCCACCATTTAATGGTGGTCTATTTTGCATATAGTTACAACGTAGCAACAATCCTGAATGGGCTCAAGCAGACACAACAACAGCCAAGGTTCTTAGCTGTTCAAAAGTAGGGAGAAAGCTGAATATTAGACAATAATAAATAGGTGTGGTTTTTTCCCACCCATCCTTGGGTGGAAGTGCACTATATTATAGCACAATTCTAACGGACTGGAGACAGGAATAACAGCAAAGTTTGTTCTTAGTTATTGAACCAAGTAATTTCAGGAGATAACAAACCGATAGAAAGATAGCGTATTTATAATGCCTAGATAGGACATAATCCATACCAGGTCCATTTTGAGGTGGTGGAAATGGGATGATTGTTCCATATGGGAGTCTAATAGTTGAATTTGTCAAAAAAAAAAGTCAAATCAAGCGGTAAAAAAATTGCATATTTATATCAAGAGGATAGACATAGCCTTGCTTTAGATGGCGTATCAGGATTTCCTCGTAAAACTCTTAAGAACAGACAATAACATGCCGGTATCACAAAAATCAAATTAGCGAACTATCTAGCCTTACTCATATTGTCCAAGTACTTGCAACCAATTAGTTTAAGAGAATTTGAAGTTCTGAAACATCAGTTGGATGGTCCGATAGAAAAACATTAACATATAATAAAAGTAAAAGGCAATATTTTGCAAAAAATATTAATAAGAAGAAGAATCTTACGAGCTGAGCAATAACAAAGGCAGTGACTAAGAGAAGCCCAGGGCGTTCAACAAAGCACCAGCTGCGTGATCGAGTAACAAATATAAGAGCCTGACTGACAATACTAACTTGCAGGTATAAAGCAGCCATCATTTCTTCATCATGGCCCCTCAATGATCTTACTCTAAATGTATCCTGCAAAGTATTGACAAGATCATTATGTTAATTTCCATTCAACTATATGCCGTCCACCTTGATTAAGAGTTTAAAATCAGACTACTACGTAGCAAAGACAAATTTATAACACTTTCTGGTCTATCAAATTAAATTGATAACAGAATGACGACATGATGCATCACTAATAACGGATACAATAAGAAGTTGGATGTGCTTCTCTTCACCATTTTTGACGCACAGAATGGAAAAGAGGAATACTTACCGAGAAGAAATCTGTTTTATGCATTGCCCAAAAAAAGATGACGGTCATCAATGCCAAGTAAGTGCCAAGCACAACGCCAGTTGCAAAAATCTCCTTCAGCTTCCAACTGTCAGGCTGTGGAGATGGCTTCACTCGATCTTTTGAGATCGTCATAATTGTGCCTGCAGTTACCGAATTATGAGGAAAAAGAAAAAGGTCTTGCAGTCAGTTAAAGAATGGAAAATAGGCAACAAAAAATGGAATGAATCAATTTGTTCCTTTTAGCTGAACTCACCATCATTTAGGATGGCAATAATCAAAATCATGAAGGGTGAAAAGTCGAACTTCCATATCAGTGCAATGAGCATAAAGCCGAGCTACATAGAATAGAAGCAAAGAAAATATCAAGCTCAACAATCAGGATTAAGAGATCAACCTGAAAGTTCTGCAAGGCCAGAATCAGGTGTTTTATTCAAAGGAACTTATTCCAATATGATACTTACAACAATACGGATGGTAATGGAAACAGCATAGATCTGTATCAAAACAAGAACAAAAGGTTTAGGGCAATGTAGGAAAATTTAAAAAAGAAAGGAACTTCATGCAAGACCTCATTACTTACAGTGTAGTTCTTCATCCTCTGGAAAATGGCCCTGCTGGTTAGAACAGCACTGATGATGACACTAAGACCAGGCTCTGTGAGGACAATGTCAGAAGCGCCTCTAGCAGCATCCGTGGCATCAGCAACAGCAATTCCAATGTCAGCCTTCTTTAAAGCAGGGGCATCGTTCACTCCATCTCCAGTCATTCCACATATGTGCTTCCTCTCTTGCAACTTCTTCACAATCTCGTATTTGTGCTCTGTCTCGTGAGGGGAAAAGACGGTTAGATATTACAATCAAATTTATGGAGTAAATTTGGTTGTTTGGGACTATAGAGATCGAGCCCACCTGGAAACACTCCTGCAAATCCATCAGCCTTCTCAATCAACTCATCTACAGGAAGTCCAGCAATTGATTCATCTTTTTGTTGGCCAAGCAATGAAGAGGAAGGATACATGTTTGTACCCATTCCAAGCCTTCGGCCAGTCTCCTTAGCAATAGCGAGCTGATCCCCTGGATAAGACAGATATAACAATGTTAGATAATGAGACAACGTAATGGAAATTCATGGATGGGAAAATACAAAAGAGCTGATATACCGGTAATCATCTTTACGTTCACACCAAGATTCAGAGCCCTACGGATGGTCTCTGCACTATCGTGCCTCGGGGGATCAAATAGAGGCAATAAGCCAACAAATTGCCATGGGCTCCCTAGACTCTCTTTGGTCTTCTCTGGAACTTCCTGTGTCACAGGCAACGCTTGAGGAATTAAGCAGTTCATTACAGTTACAAGAGAGCTGTTATACATGCAATGGCAAACCTGTCTTGCAACACCTAGTGATCGAAGCCCGCGTTCGGCAAACTTGTCAATCACAAAATGAACCTTTTTTCTGACATCTTCCTTGCAGTTGCAGAGGTTCAAAATCTATTCGCAATGCCAAATAAACGGTGGGAGTTAGGATGGTACCAACCATGTCAAACGAAAGAAAACTGAAGAAGAGGAAAGCAACATACCTGCTCGGGAGCACCTTTACTCGCACGATGCCAGTTGCCATGAGCATCAATATATGTCAGAGCAGTTCTCTTGTCCACAGGGTTGAAGGGGAGAAAGTGTACTTCCCTAATACCAGCTCTTGCCTGAAGAATAGATATGGAAAAATGGTTAGAAGTGATATAATTAATTATCCAAGCAAGTAGCAACATGAAAAACTTAACATCCATGTAGAAAGATAGCTATATGAAATTATACCTCCTTTGGGTCTGCAAGCATTCCAACCATGGCGGCATCAATAGCATCCTGATTTTCCGTCCTCGATGCCCTGGCTGCCAATAAGATCACGTGATCCTTATCCACACCTTTCGCGAAAACCTCGACAAGGTTTTTGTCAACGCTGAGCTTGTTAAGGGTGAGAGTCCCAGTTTTATCGCTGCAGAGAACATCCATGCCGGCCATCTCCTCTATCGCAGTCATTCTCTTGGTGATTGCTCCTTGCTCAGAGAGTCGGTGGGATCCAATAGCCATGGTCACCGAGAGGACAGTAGGCATTGCAATTGGTATGCCACCAATCAGGAGGACCAGAAGGTTGTCGATTCCATCTCTGTACTTCCGATGCTGGATCGGGTACATGACGATTATCTCAACGAGAATCCCCACGGCAATGGAGCAGATGCAGAAGTTACCGATGGCCGTAAGAACCTTCTGGAAATGCCCAACCTGGTTCGTGCTGTCCACGAGATGGGCCGCCTTTCCGAAGAAGGTATGGACGCCGGTGGCTATGACCACAGCCTCGATCTCACCCTGCTTGCAGGTCGAGCCAGAGAACACCTCATCTCCTGGGTTCTTGGTGACAGGGAGGGATTCTCCGGTCAAGGCAGACTGATCGATCTTCAACGGATCTCCCTCGAGAAGTCGTGCATCGGCAGGCACGATATCTCCGAGTTTAATGCTAATTATGTCTCCAGGCACAAGGATTGCTGCATCCTGCTCGCTCCAGCGACCATCTCTGAGCACCTGTAGTTGCCAAGTTTATACATGTGAATAAACTATCAAGAAGACAGAGCTCAAAATAACCGCGTATGGACTCGAGATGCTTCGCACCTTAGTCTTGGGAGCGAGACCGGCCATCAAGGCAGCTGCGGCGTTACCGGCGTTATTTTCTTCGATGAAACTGATGGTGGAGTTGATGACAAGCAGGACGATGATGCCGACAAAGTCTTGCCAGTCCGGGGGCTTACCGCTGCCGTTGGCCAAGGCAATGGCCATGACGGCAGCCGATTCCATCACCCAGGACAGGGGGTTCCACATGAATCCCAGAAACTTGAGAATCTTGCTCTCCTGTCATATAAAAGCAGGTTATCATTTAGTACAGAGCTCGAGATGGAAGATGGTGGATGGAAAAAGAATACAAGTACCTTTTTTTCTTCTAGCTTGTTGGGCCCGAAGATCTGGAGCCGGTTGGCTCCTTCCTCCGACGTGAGACCTTCTTTTGTGCATTTCAGCTGCTCAAAGACCTCCTCAATCGGAATCCTTTCCTGAAAGGAACACACAACCACAGCATCATCAAATCAGTGATCCTGAACTTGTAGCACCGCGGTCCCCTTACGGTGGCTTCCCTCCTTCTAAGGCCGTTATGAACTGCCATAAATTTATTTTCCCACTGCTGCCTTAATAAAAGTAATAGCTCTTTATTAATTCGAAACTAAAAATAAAAAATAAAAAGCCATGCAAAGATGGCACTATTTTTTTTTACTAAAATAAAAATACCATATATAGCGCATGCGAATACAGTCAACAAAAAAAAAAAAAAAAAAAAGAAGAACATCATGGAGAGTATACTAAAATATTTATGAACTAAAAAGCCATACTAGATGGCACTATTTATGAACTAAAATATTTTTACGGCCTATTTAGTTTTAGTTGTAGATTTAAAGTACTGCACACCAGCTATTATTATGGCCATCAAATAACCATGTATACTAATAGATTATCTTATTTAATAGCCATTCATTCTGTTGCGTGAGGATTTGTGCTCTTTATTCTATTGAATCAAGCAGTATAAGTGGAAGAGGGTCCCACTTTATTATTTTTCGTTTTTGATGCTCTTTCTCCACCTTATGCCGCCTAATGGGCGGGATCAAATCCAAAAAAATTATTAATAATTTGGATTTCTGAAATTAAACAAATATTAATCTAACGAATCTAAAAAACATATATATAGCCTAGGATAATAAAATAAAGGAGGAAAAAGCTACTATTTCGTGGTAAACGACTTTGCTTTGGAGAAAGCTATCTTTTTAACTAAAGAAAGCAAAAAGCTAATAAAGCAAAAGGGCCGAAACTGACCTAACTGCTCGATGGACTCATCTCTAAAAGAGAACAAGAGGATGGTTTCCGTCCAAAATAGAACAATTTTATTTTTGTAGAATGGTCCGCAACGCAGCCATTTGATGGGCATCGGGGGGTGGAACTAATATTTTCTAAAAAATATTTATTTTTTAGAAAATTATGTTTTTTTATGGCGATCACTTTGTTATTTTATCTTTTTTTAAAAAAAAAAATTAAGCTGGGGGGACAAGGGAGGAAGGGGATGGGAGGAACGACCGGACGAGGGGAGTACCACGGAAGTACTCTCAAAGTTGAAACGGCAATGCGCATCGATCAGAAGTGACGGTGAATTTTTATTTTTTTATTTTTTTCCTATAAAGAGAAAACGACAAGAGCGATAACGATCTTTGATATATATTTTTTAGTTAGCAGAAAATTACAGAAGGAAAAAAAAGAGAAGAATCTCGTTTCGATCCTTTCCTCTTCTACTTGTTCCTTCCTTGGAGTCCAGGGAAGATGAGATGCCTCTAGTACTGGAAGTAAGGATAAAGGAGATAAAGGAGATCTAAGAATAGTTTGAGCTCCATTCGATCTGAAAGCCTGACGATTGGAATCTCCCATGAAAAAAAGAAAAAAAAAGGGGAAAAAGTAGATTGGAATCTGGAAAATCCAAATCCAGTCGGATCGCAGCCTATTTCCTCAAATAAAAATAAAATACAAATATCTAGAAAAATCCCCCACAAAGCTCCAAAACCCAAAGAATAAAGTCTCCGATAAAAAAAATAAATCCAGAGTCAAGTTACATTGAAATCTAGCTAATAACCAGATCTTCCTGCCCTACCTCCACGCCGTCATGATCAAATAAGTCATACGCAAAAACAAATTAAATAATAAAGTAACATCTAATGCGAATAATACCAAAAAGCAGGGCAACAAACGAGACAAAAAGATGAAAAACGATAAAAATAGACGATAACGAGGCAGTGCTCACCAGATCAACAGTCTCGTTCTTGATCTCCTCCAGACTGATCGTCGACCCTCCACCCATTTTGTTAGCGGCCGCCCAAA
The DNA here is from genome assembly GCF_009389715.1 of Phoenix dactylifera. Taxonomy (NCBI): domain Eukaryota; kingdom Viridiplantae; phylum Streptophyta; class Magnoliopsida; order Arecales; family Arecaceae; genus Phoenix; species Phoenix dactylifera. Next base: position 19,378,015 of record NC_052392.1, on the reverse strand, counting down.
ACCCCTATGAGGGTCAAGCAAATAAGACTAAGAAACCCCTACTAGGTCAAGAAAATAAGACTCAGAGAAACACAAAAGCCAAGGAAAAAGAAAAACCGAGGGAAATAGAGGAAGAGACCTTACCTCCTCCTCCTCCAACCCTATATCACTCTCCCCACGCAATGGAGTAGGAGAACGCAGGACGGCTTGAGGTACAGAGGACTCCATCCATCCCTCCCTCCCCCCTTTTATACGCCCGCTCCCTCGCCAACTTGACGGGTCCCGCCTCCATCGATTGGCGCACTCCCGCGACGCGTTCCCATCGTACGACACCTTTATACCCTCCCACCACGAGCGGCTCGGATCGTTTCACCGGTAAATGAATCCCCGCATACAAACTCTCATGCGCATTTAAAATAACAACCCATCTCCTGGGAAGACGGGGCACGGGGCCAGCTACCGACGTGGCGAGGTGCTACTGGCTGTCAGCGGGCCCCACTGCAAGTTCGTGACGGTTTTGAACTGTTGACTTCGAGAAGGCGACGCAACGTGGTTTCCCGTTTTAAATAAAATTGAAGTCCGGCTGATCCTTGGTTGTTTAAATATAATATACTCTTTATGTACATCAGATGGTTAGGTATTAGCAAGATAAAAGAGAATGCATATATAAAAAAAAATGTTTTTTTATATGGTATGCCAACTGAATGAGGACTCGATCACCGTGCCCATTTTAATGCCTCATCCAATTTTCTATTGATAGATTATTTTCCATCTGGGTTCGGCTAGAAGCTGTGTCGAGAGATGGTTGGCTAGCGTGGTTTGGAGTCCTTGAAAAACAAATGTTAAGTCCATAACAAACAATAAATCAATAATACTAAATAAAGTAATTTACATGTGAGATCTAAGCATCTATAATCAAATGGTCGAAAATGCGATCAGGTACGCAAACTTCGGTTTGTTTGTGCCATGGAATTTTTTTTGTTTTGAGAGCTGCTAGTGTTGGCCTCTTGTGTTGAAAATTGTGAAGGTCAGCTCTTCGGCCTACTATAGGTCAGCTCGTTGAATAGATTTGCCTACGAGATGCTTGCCCCTCATTCTTAGGCCTGCTTAGCTAAGGTGGAGGGCTTGGATCTTTTCAAATGCAAGCTTATAGGAGGAAAGTACTTAAAGATTTTCTGAATTGCTGAAATCTGAAGATCATATTGCTGTCAATCGAGGTACTAGAGTTGGGCATCTTGGGCCAGTTTAGACTTCAGCTGCCTTAGGCTCACAAATTCTTTTCATTCTATTATCGTTTACATGGTACGAGATTTAAGACATAGCAAAGCAATTACTAGAAGAGTGCATATGGCTATTGTTGAGCTCAAGAGAGGTTGGGCTCCGGCCCGTGCGTCCAACGCTATGGGGGTATTTTCCGTCCTCCGACCTCACCATTGATGAGGGCTATCAAACAAATAAGCTATTATAAGTTAACTTGTGTTTGTTTTTGAATTTACCTTAAATTTGGCTTGCTAGCTTGACCGCCAAGTTGGAGCTAGCTTAGATTGTTCAAGCACGTTTATAACATAAATAAATGAATACTTTTAATAACTTATAATTATTTTAACATAACATCTAACTTATGATATTATTAAAAGAGAATATAATCCATATAAAAATATTTTATTTATAGAATCAATATCAAAATAATAAAATGCATACATGAAACTTTCAGGATATCTCATGTTCTCACAAAATCAAATGAACTGTTTGAGAACAAGCCAGGTTCAACTTAAAATCCGATAAGCTAGCTCGAACCTTAGGTTGTGTACGAAATGAGCCGAGTTTTGGCTAGTCTATCTTGCTCGAGTTGAGCTTGTCTAACCCGCTAGTTACACTTCCCTCCATAATTTTTTTTAATATTTTGGTGCTTCTCTTGCAGCAATTTTCTTTCATTATTTGTTAGTTATTTTGCAAGAGTTAAGGTTTATTATTTTGTAACTTGAAGCAGGTATAGCTGACATTTGCAGAGAGCCGCATGGGTTTGCATTTATTTAGATATGAAGTCCCGAAGTTATTGGAATTGCTGAACCACCTTTCATGCAGTTTCTTTGGAAGAACTCTTTGGAGTTTTGTGTTTAATGGACATTGTTGCCCTTTAATATAAAAGCGGAAATTGCATCATTCTTGATCGATTTATCACGAATATATATTTTTCCTGCTCCAATCCTTCTCGCATTGTGTACTTCTGGATATCCTTCGCCAACCACCCTTTCTTTTGGATAAGATATGCTCCATTATCTAGTTCATGGAATCTGATAGCAGTTATTATGGTTATAAAAGTCGTTTGTCATTAATAAATTTCCAACTTGCTGCTTGGGATATACTCGTATATTCTCTGTAGGACGTAACAACATTATCTACAAATATAATATATCTTCTGAATATGACGAGAATGGCCGTTTTTAATCTTAGTACTAGACAGCGCATCAGAGGAATCGATCTTTGATAGATATTAAGATTCCATTGTAAAAAGCACCCCTACTTCTAGTTGATGCATTTTTCCCCTCCCACTGTGGGATAAATATTTCACCTTGGGAGGTAACGTCTTTTGAAGCTATAGTCACACCGGGATAAACTCGGCACGAGATCTTGCTTATGTTGGAGAATTAGAGAGGAAAGTGGATTAGATAATATCTGTCTAGATTTGTTTTCGTATCCAAAACTATACGAATATAGATAAAAATTTAAGCATCGAACTAATATTTGAATCCATATCCATTAAAGAAAAATGGATATAGACATGGATAGACACATATGCAATTCTTATCTGAATATTCTATTCCATTTGTAACTCTATTTAATTTTATATAGCACTAATGAACTTTTAAGAAAAATAAATGACCACATTAATATTCTATTAACTTGATTTACCATCAATTTAGTAATATTTTTAATTTTATGATCATAAAATTTAATTATTTAATTTATATCTATGTTTATATTCATATTATCTGTATTTATTTTACATCCATATATATTTAAAACAAATATGAATATAAATTTTTGCATTCGACTAACATTTGTATCCATAACTATATTCGTTAAATAAAATAAATATAGATATGGACCTATTAGTATCCAATCCGATTTCAGCTCTATAAAAAATAATATACTATTATTCAAAAATAATTAAAATAATTAAAAAGTTAAAAATTGTGAAGGCAATAAGAAAGGCATGCCTCGAATTCAGAGGTATAGGAACACAATTCTTAGAACAACTTTGCCTCCCTCCCCCACCCCATGCGGGTGTCTGACGATATTGTTTCAAAGTACAACGAACTTAGCTTGGTCGAAAGCCTCCCATCACGAGAAAAATCAAGTGACCTAAAAGCTCTTTTCATTTGCCCTGGGAGAAAAGTAGAGGGAGAAAAAAAAGATGCAAAATAGGATATAGAGAAGGATCCTTTTCTTTTGAGAATTTGGAACTAGGGTCTTTGTATAGGCCGGTCCAGGTGGCTAGTTTTTTTAGATGACATTTTAAATTATTATAAATAGTATTAGAGCAAACTAAGTTTATAATCCTTATGGACCAAGGGATATTGGAGCATGAGCCTATTTGGAGCTGACGTCCAAGCCACTCCTAGTTTAGCCCATAAGCATGTTGAAGTTTGAAAATTTCTACCAGCATACATTATGGATGAGAGAATAAATCCTATGTTATAGATGCAAGAATTAAGTTTTGCATCTTAAATTTAAATGGGATTGTGGCCAAATATGTTACAAATGCAAGAATCAAATCTGAGATAATTTTTGAAATTTAATTTAAATGGTGAGATGGTAAAAAAAATTAAATTTAGAATTTGGTCGAAGATAGATCTTGAAATTTAAATTTAAATGGGAGTGCAACCAAAATATTAGCCACTTGGCCTGAAATATACAAGATCCAAATAGACCTTGAACTATTGGACTTTATTAGATGTAAGTTCATTTCATTTAGTTATCACATATAGGATAATTCAAAATATAAATGTTTAAAAATTTTAATTTTTCCAAAAATATAGTTCAGTTAGGAGTAGAAGATTATAGCCCTTGACTTGTCCCTGCTATTATTAGGTGTGTGCATAAGTCCAGTTAGGAGATAAATTCAAAATTGAACTGGTTTAAACCAATTTCCTAAAATCGAAGCTAAAAACGAACCAAGCACCTACAAAAACTGCTCGAAAATATTTGAAAAATTCGATTCAGTTCGATTTATATTAATGTTCAATGAATATAAAAAATAAAATATACATAGACATATATATGGATGGGATCGGATCAAGTCAGGCTGTTTTGAATATATTTATATATATACATATAGGTTAGGTCAGATAGAACTGGTTTTCCAATAAATTAAACCAAAATCGAACCGAATCTTTTCAGTTCAAATCTTTCTTAAATCAATATCAAACTATTTTTTTTTAAAAAAAAGCAATATAAATCGGATCCAACAGATCGATTCGGATAGGATTCACGGTTTGGCTCTTTTATGGCACAGCTCCTGCTATGACCAGACTTTTCCACAACTTGTTCATGAGGTATTGACCTAGCTATTTCAGTTCAAATCTTTCTCACATTGATATCAAACTATTTTTGTAAAAAAAAGTAATATAAACCGGATCCAACAGATCGATTCGAATAGGATTCATGGTTTGGCCCTTTTATGGCATAACTCTAGCTATGATTAGACTTTTCCACAACTTGCCCTTGAGGTATTGCCCCAGCCATTTCAGTTCAAATCTTTCTTAAACCAATATCAAACAATTTTTTTAAAAAAATTGTAGCATAAACCAGTTCCAACAGATCGATTTAGATAGGATTCATGGTTTGGCCCTATTATTGCATAGCTCTAGCTATGACCCGACTTTTCCGCAACTTGCCCCTAAGGTATTGCCCTAGCCATTTCAATTCAAATATTTCTTAAACTGATATCAAACCAATTTTTTTTAAGAAAAAAGTAATATAAACCGGATCCAACAGATCGATTCGAATAGGATTTCGGATATGGCCCTTTTATGGCACATCTGTAGCTATGACCAGACTTTTCCACAACTTGCTTTTGAGGTATTGCCCTAACCATTTCAGTTCAAATCTTTCTTAAATCGATATCAAACCAATTTTTTTTAAAAAAAGTAATATAAACCGGATCCAACAGATCGATTCGGATATGATTCATGGTTTGGCCCTATTATGGCACAGCTCTAGCTATGACCCGACTTTTCCGCAACTTGCCCCTAAGGTATTGCCCTAGCCATTTCAATTCAAATCTTTCTTAAACCAATATCAAACTTTTTTTAAAAAAAAAAGTAATATAAACCGGATCCAATAGATCGATTCGGATAGGATTTCTGATATGGCCCTTTTATGGCACACCTCCAGCTATGACCAGACTTTTCCACAACTTGCTCCCGAGGTATTGCCCCAGCCATTTCAGTTCAAATCTTTTTTAAACTAATATCAAGCTATTTTTTAAAAAAAATAATATAAATCGGATCCAACATATTCATTCGGATAGGATTCATAGTTTGGCCTTTTTATAAACTTTTCCACAACTTGCCCATGACTCCATGAGGTATTGCCCCAGCCATTTCAACCATAGAAAATACCATCAACATCGTAAAAGTTTTCTCCAAAAGGGCAGCAACCCGGGTTCAAGAAGTTTAGCCCAATAACATTCCACGTTAGACCTCTTCCTGAGCTGATGTGCATCGTGGTCAGCAATAAATAAAGGAAGAAAAAACGTCCCATAGGCCAACAAAAGGTCAATTCATTCGTACTCATATTGCCTTGAAAATGATTAGACTTGTAAAATGGTCTAAAAGGACGTTGGAATTACGCAAACCTGTCGCCGGATTGATCGGCATGTCATGGCCTCATCCACCGCCCAAGCAATGGGTCTCTTGGTTGATGGAAACAAAGGCTGTCGAATGTTGCTCGATCGCTAGATCCGATGCAGCCTTTCCTTATACGTATGCTATTAGATGATCATACCTGAGACTTTTCTCACTAGAAGTCTGAAAGTGTAGGTGTCTGCCAAGTTCTTCCTAATTACCTCTTCGTGCTTTCAAAGTGTACGTCTAATAAAATTTTAAAATAGTAAAAAAATAATATCATCTTTTATTTATTTTCTTGCAGCATACTGTCTCACTGCTTGGCTTCAAGATCTTTAAGATTTCGTCCAAAATAACTAGCCAGAAGATATTATTTCAATTTTTTAGCTTTGTATAGATATTCAAAATCTATTTAATACATAATTGATATGGAATTAAATACACATCCGCAAAAACTCTATTTAAGCTTCGGCATCTTTGCCTGGCTAAAGATGCATATCCATTTAAAGCTAATCACAAACACCATGCTGCAGTGTCCTGCAGTTCATATGAGCTATGGACCAGATTCATTTTAATACCATTTGTCACAACTGATGATCTCATCTAAAATGATTAGTTAAAAGATATTATTTAGATTTTTTGGCTCTGTATAAGTATCTAAGATCTATTCAATACATTGTTGATATAAGACTGAAGACACGTCCGCATGGATCATACCACAGTGTAGAAGGTGTCATTGTTCAAAAGTGAGATGATTTATTTTCGCCAATAAAGCTGTATGTTGAAAAGGAAGGACATGTCATCATCCAACTTTCTCCAAGAGATTATATGTTGAAAAGAGGGGACACATCATCATCCATCATGTGGACCACTTAAGTTTTATTGATATTGGACGTAGGTTCTTGCACGCCATCTTGAGGTTCTAGACTGTTGAACATGACATCCATTCACATATTAACCATCAGCTACTTGCAAGGAGAGACCTTCGAACCTTTTTTTTCTCGCTTTGAGATCCAATCAAGGACTTGTTTCCCTTCCTTTTCTTGATTCTCTTTCTTTTTGTTTCTCTCTTGTACCTTGTCCATTGCTAATAAAATATTTGGTGGTTCTCTCACCATTTTGTTATTAAAAGGAGAAAAACACTAATGGAGGACCATTTTCTTTAGCAATTGCATTAATCCTAATTATGATGCTAATTTTTGAATCTTCACCTGCAAATTCCATTTTTTTTCCATTCCATATATAGAATATCACTGAAGAAGAATGCTAGAGTACTGCAAAGCTGCTCCAACAAAGATGCAGTGAATATCCTGGCTTGCGTGTATGAAAAAATTCATTGATACATACAGGTGTTGACATACCATGCTATGCAAGGCTTGCTAAGGCGTTTAATTACTGGAGGGAGAAAGATGATCATGCAAACAAATTTGCATTAGAGCGTGTGCAATAAATATGACAGCATATGCTTGACGAGGAATTTGGTATGTGCAGGTCCGCGACATCATTTTTCATGATCTCGATCTATTTATGCCATGTCTACAGCATCCTTCTAATGCAATTTCTACGGTAGGCTTGTTTATATTAAAAATATTTTGTATAAAATTACTATATCTTTATTTCATAAAAGTATTATAAAAAAATAACCTACTAGAATATATTCAGAAGATTGAAAAAAGCTTGCCTAGATCGAAACGTGTGATATACACTATCCTAAGAACGTGATTCACTCTCTATGTACAAGTCTACAACGATCTCGTTCCCAAGGTACAACAATTTGGCTCATCCCGATCCTCCTCTAACAAGCATGATCACTGGAGGATTGACTCGACCGACTTTCTCAGATGCCTAGATAAAAAAAAAATTGAAAAAAGCTTGGAAGAAGAGAAAAAAAAAGAGAGAAGAATTTTCTGTCTCATGTTAGGAAGCAAAAAAGTAGTAATATGGATTGAGTAATCCAAAACACCGGACCCATAGCCTATTAATTTATAGACTCTATCAGGTGATCAATATTCGTAATTCTTCTGAAAGAAGCGTATGAAGAAAATGATAAGTATTTTAAACTTTTTAAACCATCTAAAATTTAGAAGATAAGGTTGGTTTATTTATTTTTTGAAATTTAAATTTTTTTTCTAAGTTAAAACTGCAACAGTTTGCTCTTTGAAGGTTTTTTGTTCAATATGTCAAAAAAAATAAATAAAAATAAACATACTACTAAGGATACCAAACTAGTCGCAACAAATAAAGAAACAGGAAAGGAAAATGAAATATCATCAACTTAGGTTCAATGTATAATCTTGCTTATTTAATTTATCCCAAGCTAGAGCACGTTAAAGATGGGAAAAATGGAGATCTTGGAAAAGACATGTCATTTTTTGCTTCATCTAAATCTGATTAACTCCTCATATTGTCTCTTAACATGTGTCCAACTCTGTCCATGGTATTGGAAGTTAGTCACGTAAAACGCCCCAACCCAAAAAGAGGGCAGCCTCACTAAGTTTGACAAACAACAAGGGCCAAAGTTTAGACACATGATGGTCCCAAAAAACTATATTCTATACCATGCATGCACTACAGCGAACAATCCAAGATGAGATAAGAAGGATGGCAATCTAAAATGAGTGCATGATAAATAAAATTTTTGAAAAGAAGATAAAATGATTGGCATGACGCGCTCAACGTGGTAAGCTCCTTGCATGCAACCTCTCCCGTCTCCTTTGCCATGAGTCTTAAATCCTTAGAAGTCCTGGAGACGAAAGATGAGACCAGTCAAAAAAAAAAGCAAAAAAGTTTGTGGAAAATCCGTTAAAATTTTGTGTTCCACGTACCATGATGTAAGGGGCCGTACAATGGTGGTCAACACAAGGACTTTGAGAGGAAGTTGTAGGAGTTCACATCGAAAGGACTTGAGAGATGGTTGGTCCTATCGAGTGGTCAGACAGCAATAATTTTTTTTTGTTTTTCTCAACCTAACAAATATTCTGGAAAGTCAGCCAGTGAAAAAAATAAAAGTTCAAACGTCAAACAACAGTGGAGTTTTGAACGCCTCCCTTGGTTTCATATGTGATGAAAATTTAGAAAATAAGCATCATCGAGCTGTTATTATCGGTTACTTTTCAAGTCTCCATCAGGGTCAAATAACATTTTATTATGTGAATAATAATTAATCAAACGATACCAACATTTAATGGTGTCGTTTATTGTTCCTACCATGGTGAAGTAATAGCAAATATGATAGCCATTATTTTACCCACAGACTTAATTGGATAAACAAATATGCTTCATTTACGATGTAATGAGAAAGAAAAGTTTTTGAGGGTTCCCACTATTTAGGCATCCATCATATTTAAAACTTGGATGACCTATAGGTTGCGGAAACAGACTTGAAAATGATTGTCTTAGCTCGTGTAAGCGGAAATAAGAAAGTCCTGACCATCCTGGAAGCATTTCTCGGGAGCCATTATTGTGTTTTGCAACCTTTGAATTTACTTTTCCACTATTTGCAATAATTAATCAAGAAACGATGATCATATCATTTAATTTTGATTTTTGGCTGTAGTCAATGTCCCTGGTACGTCCCAAGAATTTAAGTGCGTTTTCTTTGAAGTTGGGCAATTGTGCACTGATGTATGTCCGTCTTGATAGTTAATGGCCATTTAGTGTCAACTTTATGACTTCTTATGAAGACACTAATTCCTCCCACGGCTCTTTAACACTCCCTATCAGTTGTATTAAAATCTACATGCATGTCATGTCATTGATTCGCACGGAAAGCATTTTTCTTCTTAAGAATATGATTGATGGAAAAATACTTTTGGTATATTTGGTTGATCATAAAAAAAAGTTAGAAATTTTCCGAGTGCTTATGTTTGGTTGATTATCCACTTTCCTGAAAAGGCTATATATAATTCCTATTATACTCTTAATAAAAATTAGGTTTTTAATGTCTCTTTAATGCTGAAGGGTCTTTTTGAAAAAAAAAAATGAAGTAATTTTTGGCTCATGGAAAAGTAATTTTTTCGTGTTTTTTATAGAAAGTTTTTTTTCATGAAATGTGGGAATCATATTCCTATGAGAATACATCTTTTTCATCTTTTTTTTTGAATACTCCAATCAAATAAGAAGCATCTCATTACTTTTTTGTTGACCATATTTTTTTTTTCTTTTTCTGCAAATCAAACGAGCCCTGAAAAGTATGAAGAGTACGAACGATCCAAATTTAATATTTGTCATTGAAATTGCTGGTTTTAAAATAGCAGCATCGCACAAGTCTTAATGACCTAACGAGGGCATGCTTGCCGTCTACTCTACTATAATTCTATAAAATAAAGTCTAAGACACGCGGCGCGATTTTGGGTGCATGAACCCAAGCTAGGCCACGTGAAACGAAGGACTCTTTTGTGGATTCGGCCTTTGAAGTCACTGAAAGCCGCGCGTTAAGATGCCTCAATGACTGCAAGGACATGCCGCTCTCCGAATAGCTGCTTCCATTGAATTGTTTTCGTTGACAATGTTCATTGAAGGAGTCTTGGCCTTTGACAATTCCTTAGATATATTGAAATATTGAGCTGGTTGCCGGTTCCTCCTGCTGCAGTCTGGTCTCATCAAAGATTCAAGCATTTGATGCCACTATGATGGACACATTTTTTTTATCTTTCCATTACTTCTTATGCATTTTTGCATGCAAGGGGTAAATAAAGCCATCTTCACTGCCAGCAAGAAACTCTTCATAGTATACTCTTCTTTGGCTAAATCCTTTCACATCCGGTTTTGCTACCTTGGCTGTAAGCTTTTCCGTTGTCTCCCAAAAATAGACCCATATGCTGCTGAGGACCTTTCTTTTCGATTAGGCAGTTTCACGAAGCTAGGTTGTGCCTACTCGTCTCCCCCAATTATCAAATAATCTATATGAATTACTAGACTTCATGTAGACTATTTTGACCACTATGAATAGAGCTAGATAGGATTAAGAAGTAAGATCCATTACATCAAAAAGCCGAATCAAACACCAAACTTCAAAAGGCCATAACTTGGTCATACGATGTTCGATTAGGATGATTTTTTTAAAAAAAAATCGGACAACTTTTTAAAATATAAAATTTTGGGCTAATTTATTAGAAGACTGAAACAAGCTAAAATCTCATTATTTGGATCCCGAAAGAAGCCAATCAAGCTGAATGTTTTTTTTTTTGGAAATACTTTGATCGAGCATATATTTTAATTTGTGCAAATTAGAAACATGAGGCAAAGTTGATGTAAAAGTTGAGATCTACCTTATATAGGATTTTAATTTTTTGGTAATTATTTTTACTTATCATATTTATTTTTGGAAACCTAGTCTTATTTAAACTAGAAGAGAAATATAATTCGAATTGTGAAAGGAACGATCTCACTACTATTATAAATAGGGACTAGGTACCTCAATTTATAGTATGAATTATCAAGAAAAGAAAAAAAGGAACGTAAACCCTACTTTTGCAATTTTTTTAAATTTTTTTAATTTTTTTTGAGAGATTTAAATTGACCGGATTGAAAAAAAAATTCGTCCTCCCTACTGTCTAGATCACCGGGATCTTTTAAAGCGATTTGAGGAGGCACTTTATCTCTCCCCTCCTTTTTTTTTTTTTTTTTTTTTCCCTTCCAAGATCATTAATTGCTTACATCCTTGCTCTTTCCTCTCCACTTGTTTCCATGGAGCCTAATAAACCAACCTGTCTTTATCTTCGCCGATCAAAAAAGATCACTGAGCCTCGGGTCTCATACCGCTTATCTGGATCAATGCCATGCTTTGATAGCATTTGATGGACAGGAAAGACTGAATGAGCTCAACAAACAGTCTCAAGTCAAACTAGTTCACATGGTGAAGAATATTAGTACAGAGAGGATAGCATCCAAGCACATGAACCTGAAACTAGTGCGCATACACTGGGAATGCTACAGCATAAGTGTATCTCTGTGTCTTCCATAATGTGAACCCTGGGAATATAAATAGAGCACGCGAGCAACCGAAAAGTACCAATAGACAAGAGACCAAGGTCTTATGTGGAAAACCCCAACAGGAAAAAACCAAGGGACTGAGAGATCTTCCACTATTTCCAAGAAATAATGGGATTACAAGATCTTCCTTCTTCTTGGCCAAGCCAACAATCACAAAATCAAGAGACTCCCTCTCCTGGATCACAGCATTACGAGACACATCTCTACTCCTAATATCCAGAGACACCACCCATGAATCACAAACTCTCTAGGGCACACATAGAAGCTTCCACGCATCGAGATAATAACTCTTGTCATACACGTGATTCTTCATCATACATGGGTGGATTACTTCATCCACCTATGAGCTTCACAAGTCCACAACCTTGGACTTGCGGATGGATCTTCCAAAACTGATATGATCTCCTCCCAAAGCTTGGGATTCATGAAGATTCCTCCATCAAGGCCTCCCAACAAGAAAAACACTCTTCCAAGAGAATAGAAGGGATCCCTCGAAACGCCACTCTTCAATCCCTCCATTCCAACCATGCTCATAGCATGAGGTCTAAACAAGGTGTGGCTTGTCAAGAGATACGGGCTCATACTACCATCAAAAAATCCTAATTTTCGCTATTATTCCTTTATTTGGAGGAAGATCTACGCCCGCACCCTACTAGTGTTCCCTGCGGTTAGATGAGTTGTTGGCGATGGGCTTTCCATTGACATCTTGGGGGACAGTTGGGTGACCGAGATGCCACTCTATCGTTTATTGACGATGGTGGATGCGACAAGGCTTGCCGGGTGCAGAGTTAGCGATCTACTTGTCCCCAGTGAGGGGAGGTGGAGCGAGGGGCTGATCAGGGAGGCCTTCAGAGAGCAGTTGATGGAGAGGATCTTGGCCTTACCTATTCCGTCCGGGGAGGCGGCAAACAGACTGATTTGGGCATCGACAGGGCAATCGAGGGTGATCACTAGAGATCTTCATGCTTTGCTTAGCAGGGAGCTGGCTCGACAGATCGATAGTAGTTGGATCTGGAGGATGCGGGTACATCCCTGTGTGGCCCTGTTCTTCTGGAAGGTGGCATGGAGTTGCTTTTCCACCAAGAGCATGCTTGCTAGGATAGGTATTTGAACCTCGCCATTTTGTGAGGTTTGCCCAGACACTGAGGAGTCAATTAGCCATATCCTCCTCGGGTGTCCGAGGGCAGCGCAGATCTGAAGGATGGCTTCCCTTCCGCTACCGAGGGCCCCTGGTGTTAGCAGAGGACCTTCTAGGCTACCTAAGGGATGCACTACGGAGGCCGAGCACTGCCGAGTGGTGGGTCACATGTGCATTTCTAGCTTATCATATTTGGTTGGACAGGAACGCCCATCTCTTCAAAAGCAGGAGGTCAGCACCAGGGACTGTGGTGGAGAGAGTCTTTCTTCATGCTGCGGAGATCACTTCGGCTTCTGCTATGATCTCATTTGGGATGGCCGGGGACATTTGGAAATCCCGCTCCACTGACACACCATCCAGGTTTGTCCTTGTCTCTTGGAGGCCCCTATTCCTTGGCCATCTCAATATGAACTTCGACGGTGGTGCATCGGCGGATGGAGCATATAGAGGTATGGGCTTTGTGATCAGGGATCAAGATGCCAGATTGGTTGCGACTGGGGGGCAGCACACCATCGGCTTGATTGCCATAGGGGCGGGGTTGTGGGCAGCATGAGAGGGCATCACCTTCGCAAGGCGCGTACTCGACGCGGACAGTGTATGCCTTGAGGAAAATTTCATCTCGGTGATCGATTGGATACAAGACAAGAGTCGGTCTAGGGATGGTCACTCGATGCTTCGTGATATCCACAATCTGGTCATATGTTTGGGCTCCTTTCAGGCTGCCAATGTGTATCGGGAGACGAACAAAGCTACTGATTAGGTTGCCTCTTTCGTGGCTCAGCACTACGGAATGGTCTTATGGACAAGTGTAACAGTTGTCCTTCCTTTTCTACATTACTTTCTTTCGCTTGATTCTACTGGCTATACTCATAAGGGCTGTAGGAGCAGCTGATATACCAAAACGAAAAAATTCTAATTTCTTCCCCTTCTCATTTTATAGGAGAGGAGGTACCTACCACCGCAGAAGCCTTGTCTTATTCTAAGGGTATATATTGTAGTGATATTGAAAGCATTTTATGAATTATGCTTTCCACGTACGATCTAAAGCGAACGGCGGAGGATGTTGAAGTACAAGATGACTCGCAAACTCACCATCTCCTAAACCTACTAGGACTCATCTCCCCAAAATTCTGTTCGACTTAAACAAGGGCCAGGAGGTAGGGAGACAAGAATGTAAAGCTGGAGGGAAGAGAGAACGAGATACTAAGCTAATCATTTCTATTCAAGGACACCTCATCCTTTCACCAAAAGAAGGGCATGACAACCTAACATTACGAATATATATTTGGGTTATAGTGCTTTCAGGGTGTTATAATCAGAGAGATTTCTGGGCACGCGCTGCTTTTCCTCAGTGCAGACCAAATGAATGGAGAAGAATTCCTAGGACTGTAGTGCAGAGATCTCTCAGAAAAGCCCCACTTCGTTGGCCTCTCTGGAAGTCTTATCTGGTCCTCTGAAAACCTCATCTGACCTAAGAAAGGCTAGAGTAAGAGTCATAAGCATGCAAAGTCAGTCGGACAGGAGAGAAAGATGCCAAGCCAATCATATCTACTGAACCAGGATGCCTAAGAACCTAACATTAGAGTTCATTTTTGGACCAGTACTTCCAGAAAAGATGCCCGATATCTTGGTATTATTAGAGTCCCATGGCATGCGCTGCCTTTTGCTTTAGGACCTTCCAAATCTATGGAGGAGAAAGGAGGGTTGGCTTCTTTCTGAGTCCCTTGCTGTTTCCAAATAACGATTCTCAAGTCCTTTGAAGGACAACCAACTAGAATAAGAGATGCAGTCCAGGTCTAGCATGCGGTAGAAATTTCTAGTTCTACTACAGGGCCACACAAAATACACAACGGACTATAAGATTCATCGTCTCAGAGTGCGTGAATCTCAAGATTCGCCATGTACTGCACTAAATGTTAGCAGAATCTTTAGCTTTCACTACATAATGGACCTAAATCGCTACAAAAAAAATAGGCTTTCCAACTGTGATCTACCGATACTAGAAAGAAACGTCAATAATTTAATCACCATGCCAAAATTTACCGACACTTTTTTTTTTTGATAAATACGGTATTTCATATAACTCTCAAATAGGTATAGCCAGCAAGTCACAAGAAAAAAAAAATAGTCCATGAAAAAAGGAATATCAGCAGCTCTAGTCTAGATAAACTCTTCAGAGTGACGAGCAACAAAGAAGGCAATCCAACCGACACTTTTAAGTAGCATTGGATTTGTCTCTCGGCATAGGTCTGTATAGTAGATCGTTTTTTTTTCCCCCTCAAAATCCAGTGCACTCGTGTGGGTTCTTGTAAAGTTTCCAAAATTCTTTGATTGCATTTGCGCCAACAGCTAAGAAAGATCACGTTGGCGAAGGAAATTTTTCAGGACTCGTTTGGTTCGCGGGAAGCATTTTCCTTCCTAGGAATATGATTCCTGGGAAACAAATTCCTAGGAAGAGAATGCCTAGGAAAGTATTTTTGGCATGTTTGGTTGACCATGGGAAAGTGACAAATTTCCAAGGTGCTTATGTTTGGTTGGCCATCCACTTTCCTAGGAAAGTTATATATAATTCCTATTATGCCCTTAATAAAAATTAGGTTTTTAATGCCTCTTTAATGCTTCTTTAATGCTGAAGGGACTTTTTGGGAAAAAGTAAAAATGGAGTGATTCCCGCCTCATGGGAAAGTAACTTTCCCATGTTTCTCATGGGAAAGACTTTCCCATGAAATGTGGGAATCACATTCCCATGGGAATATAACTTTCCCTTCTCTCTTCTTTGAAAACTCCAACCAAACAAGAGGCATCTCATTACTTTCCCGTTGACCACACTTTCCCCCCTTCTTTTCCCGCGAACCAAACGAGCCCTCAAGGATTCGACAATTGACAGCATGACCAAGACTATGTAGCGCAGAAATAAGAACCTCGTGAGCGGACAAAAAGGCTATCGTTCGAGGGTGTTCTACTGTCACCGCACGAGAACTTTATCATGCGCATCTACGTGAACCACGTGTTAGGATGCGCCTCATCTTGATACTGGCCGACCAAGGCAAAGTCCGTCCTGAATTTGTTTGGCAAAATTGTCGAGTAAGTTTGACACCAATTGATGAAAAATCTTTGGGAGCCTAACCACTGCAATTTCAACTGTCATAAATTTTCTAGTCACTCAAATCCCATTTAAATACTACGTGATCTGAATTAGAAAAACATTTTGACCCTCAAACCACATACATTTTACATGTTAGAAAAAATTATGTATCCGGTGTCCATTAAAAGAAAAGCATAAGAAATATATGATGGAAATTGAAAAGAACAAGGTCAGTGAAGAATAATAATTTGCACTAAGAACATCAGTATATAATGAGTATGCTAGGGTCAAACAATCATCATGGTATTGTTTCTTCAGAACTGTAACAAATGTAACAAGCTATTTGTTACAATAAATGCAAATAGAACTCGCTAGTAAACATTATTGCAGAATTTGGAAAAATATTAAGAGACTTTACTTTTAAAGCTAAAGAGTTCTGTCTCCGGCAGTGTGAGAAGGATAATTATACCTAGCTTAGTATAGGTGAAATGGCAGTGGAGATTCTAAATACGGTATTAGCTTAGTATTGGTTTCAGTCCATCCATTAGCCTTAGAGAGAAAAGTATTAGTTAATGATCGACAAAACCATATGAGATGATAATTATATGTTAATACAAAAGCTAATATCCGGCGGTAGTATAGCAAACCAAAGCCTGCCCAAGAACAACCATTGGCTTTTTGATCACTAGGAAGAGAAGTTCACTAGGAAATTTTACATGCCGGGAAGTTCCCTTGATGGATTCATGTTGAGAATGAAGAAGAAGAACAGAGACCAGATCTACCATTATTCTCCTCAAAATAATTTTGGGGATGGAATGGATTACTTAATGAAAAGACTTGGAGTCTTTCTCCACAAATAGGCGTTCTCCTCTTCATCATATCCCACTAACTCGCCCTAATCTTTCATGTCCCATCAAAAGTTATCACATAAATCAGCAGTGTCACAAGTGAAATCACACAGAAGACCCATGCAGAGAGCCGAAAGAGAGTCAGCACTGGTGGTGGAGAGCTGCATACATGTGAAGAAGACCGTCGGAAAAGTTGCCTTGGCTTATCAGTATTATGTTCCAAGGCGGCCCTGAGCTTCAAGCACCAAACAACAGTAATAGCAATAATTTAAAGAAAAAGAAGTTGACTTTCGATATACAACACCCATTTCCTATCTCTCCTACCTGCAACCCACCCACCTTTGCGACCTATGAAATGATTTGTGGCAGTGGCCTCAGATACCCACTAAAGATGAAGGAAAGACACTTTAGTAGGCTTCTCTCACCCCTGTCCCACTCACTTTCCCGTCTTCTACCAGTGGAGAACCTAGGATAGCCCAGCCTTGCATAAAGATCTACCCCTGGTATGTGTTATTTGGTGCATTGTTGTACCATAATTTAAAAGGGAGAGGTTATGGGATTCATTACATGTGTGAAGAGAGCAGAGCAACTTATGAGGTCAAGTCTCTCTCTAGGTAGCCCTTGTTCTACCATTTATTATGTTCAAATTTTATAACATAAAGGCCGCTCCACATTCTGTTCTCAAAAATACTAATGATCACAATAGGTATTGAAGTACTCAAAATATGGAAGTTATTAATTTTATATATATATATATATATATATATAAAACATTTTAAGTATCAAACTTAGTTGAATTTTGGTCCATGTAGGTTACTTTTACGTAGTTTGAGGTAATGAAGTAATCTGAAAGGGCGCAACTTGAATACTAGACAGGCTCAAAAAAATTATTCAATCTTTTCATTTGACCATTTATTAACATTATTGACCTTAGTATGGTAGCTTGGAAAAAATAACAACGACAATAATAATAACAATAGTAGATAAATAAGTAAATAAATAAGCAAGCTATAACTCAATCAGAGGTCAACCATCATCTTCCCTCCAACTTAGGAATATTCTAATATTGACACATGAACACTAAATGTCTGTTACTACCCTACTCAAATGGTCCCAAAAGATCCACTTTAATCATGAAGGGAGCATGATAAGATGTGCACACCGGCATTTCTAGGAGATGATGAGTGGACATGGAAATTATTTGATATGGATATTGAAAAATCACTGACCTTTCAGCGATTTCCAATCAGGATGTCAAATCTAGATGTGGGGCAAGACTGATGCACGTTAAACTCATCCCTGATTGCAGGTCAGTGCAGACAGGCATACTTATGGACTTATAATGTTTCTAATGGACCAAGCTTTACAGTGCCAACTAAATTTCTAGCCCAGTGACCCATGAATTGAGAGAGAGATATCCATGACCTTAAGGCACTGTTCGGATAGGCAATATGTGGGATTTATCCCCATTTATCCTGGGAATAACAACTAAAAATGCTAATCTGTCGGCCAAGATAAGTTAGGCCCAGTTATCCAGTCAACGAAGTTTATACGCTTTACAACTTTATATCTAAGGGACGGTTGCCTAACTATAGTGTAAAACTTGATCCCAACCACTCCCCTATGCCCTCCATTATTTAAGAAAATGACCAATTTAGATCTCCAATAATATAATATAATATAATATATATGATACTACGTTATAATATTATTATAATATGATATTCTATATTATTAAATATTATTATAATCTTATCATATAATATAATATTGCATAACATTATAATATTACATTGCAATATTTAGTATGATGTATAATGTAATATCATAGTATAATACTAAAAATACATTACAAAATCACTTTTTTCATCCACTTTTCTCCAAGCAACATCCAAACAGTATCTCTTACCCGCTCCCAGTGTCCAAACAAACAGCTGCAATCTTTAATTGGTATAACATCATTTTCCCTTACGCAAAAATTAAGATTTACAACCTTTTTTTATCCCAAAAACTCGTACCAAATCTAAACGTAGGCTAAAAAGCAACCCGAACAGTGGTAAGTATCCCCCATTTTGTGGCCAACTTGGTCTTAAACATCCAGCAACTGTCCTCGGTTGACCATGAGAGCCATTTGGGATGCAAGCCAACCATAACAGGGCCCATGATTCTGAATAATTTATAGCTACACAGACAGATGTTGAGGATCGATTTTATTAGATTTAAAGATACAGAGAACTTCTAGGCAGAAATTATTGGAACTTCTGTATACAGTGTAGACTATATCTTGTTCTGTTATATTCATAGAGAAATTCTACAAATATTCTTTCTCTAGAAGTTGTTATTGGATTTTAAGAGAAAACTCAAAGAGGGTAGAGATGAGAAAGAAAACTAAACTTTCATGGGCCACACAATATGGATAAAACCATAAATAAATTAGGCAATTTGTTTTGGGTTTATAGCAATTACCAGGTTGAATTTTGTGGCTATTTTGTTGGACTGGCTCTAAAGTCCTATTTGAATAGGACCAGTCTCCTGCTTGAATTATTGAATGGATTAAGAATTTTTAGAAGTCGCTAAATTGTGTTTTGACATACTTTTATTTCCAAAAGGAATTCTCAAAATCTATCAGTTGCAGTTTTAAGAAGATCATATTACCATTATATATATATAGTCTTGACTTGGATAAGTATTTAAGAACAGGACTAGAATTGTAAAGAGTGTGTTCGTGTAATCAAAAATTTTTGAAAGTTTCTAGTGTCATGAATTGTTAAACAGATGTGAGACTTTTAAGTAAAGCCATATACTTTGTGCATACGATATTCATGGCAGTATGTAAGCATTGGCGCACTCTTGTTTCTTTTATATATTTTAAATAATATTCCTCAATTATTTTATGGTTACAGTAAATGCATTAATCATTAGGATTTGTTTTTTCAAAAATGAAATCCTTGTTACATTACTTCCCCAAATATCTAACCTTGCCTGTGGAAATAAATACATAATTTCTTTTGTTCAATCAAACCCAGGCCTTCGAGTCCAACGTAAAACCTAAGAAACTAAATCTTAGTTCAAAGACTAATTACGCACTGAAAATGCCAACTGGCTTAATCGGTAAAGTCACTCGATGTTAATAACAGTGACCTAGGTTCAAATCCTGTCCTCACCAGATTTCATCCGGACTTCCTCCTATTGTATTTCTCAACAAGAGGAAAAGAACTAGTTGCCAATTACCAGTTTTCTTTAGAATAAGTACTGGCATCCTGAAATTTCAACAAGTTGTTGGATCAAACTTAACCCTTTTAAAACACCGCCGTAGCAAAACCAATCTCCTGTTCCTTCCTACATCAACATATAAAACATTCACATCTCGGATAGAATTTGGTTTAATAGACAACAAAAATATCTTAAGTTATTTAGGTGTTATCTGCAGAAAAAATCCTCATTTTCAGCCACTTCAATGCGCCAAGAACTATGTTAGTATTGCTAGTATAGGGTGCCTCGGAGAAAACTGAAGAGTGAAAGAGTTGTTAGGGTTAACACTGATGGATAAACATGGTCCATCATGAAGGTGAATGACAAAAGCATATTCAAGATCTAGGGCTGGCCATTTTGGAACCTACTCTATCTGGCTGCCTCAGCTGGCTCTGCTCTCTGATTGGTCGAGTATGGGTCATACAAGCTTGACCCACTAACAAATTCAGTAGGGTTCGTGTTGTTTAAATTTGGGCCACCAAGTTATCAAAACTAATAAATATTATATTTCAATTACACACAGACATTACTGATGCAAACCTTAAATGACCTACCAACATTTTTCTTCCCTTCTTCCCCTCTTCCCCGCCTCCTATTCCCTCTCCCGGTGCTGCAAATGAACCAAGAGTGCATGCACAGCTCGGGCTTAGCTGGATGACAGGCTCAACTGAACTCCTTCAGTTAGGAAACCAGACAATCTCAGACTTCATTTAAGGCTTGACCCACAAAGCAGCCACTTTGGGCATATAACAAGCAAACAGAAGCTCAGGCTTGAAATAGAAACAAGCTCCTTCGTGCTTGTTTAGTCAACAAGAAGCTAAACTTCAGCATCTATTGTCAAGCTTGGCTCAAGCTCAAATGCCCCTTCCATATAACCAGCTGACCCTGGGAGCTTTACTCTTTGTTGTGGCTCAGCCATAATCTACCTTAACCACAATCTCCTTTCCTCTATCTCCTTTCCCCCTCGCACTCTCCTTCCCTCCTAGACCTCTACCTCCTGCTTGTCTCTTCATGTCACAGCAACCTTGCAGTGCCCCCCCTCTCCTCTCATTTTCCACTTTATCATGGGTTGGTTTAGATGATTTGACGATTAATTTAGGTTAACAAGTATGACCTGCTGGTGTTGGTTTTCATTCAAGACATCTAGTCTCGATAGCGGAGGATAACCTATGCTTATTGCCACCCTACAAAGGGCAGCACGAGGGTGTCCTAGTGGGGGCTAAATATAACATGCATGAGAACAAAGAATAAGATGTCCAGTAACAACTGCCCGTACGTAGGAGATCATAATCACACAAGGTGATATGAAGGTGGAGATACTGCAGGAGAGAAGGAGGGGATAGGCACTGTGATTTCACTTGGACCTCTAGACAGATGAACATGATACTAAAATCAACCAAAAGAAGAAAAGCTAGCATAGATAAGACATACTGCAGGTCCATTATGTCAAAACTACAAAAGGTTGCTGAAACATACCACCATTGCCAAAACAAGAGGAAGGAAGAAATGATGGAATATATGTGTTTGGTAATAAAAGAAATCAAGATATGGGTTTTCTTATTCTGCTACTAGAAGATCAAAGAGGCACAATATACATTGATTTTAAATTAATTAAAGTGCAAGCAAACAGGAATCTATCGAGAGACCATTCATTCTCAAATAAACATAAATAAAATATTGAAATCATAATTCACATAGAATTTTTCCTACCATATGAAATTAACAAGAAACAGCTATACGCCTACACTCCAAAATATTATCCACAGACAGGTTACTACATTGACTTGTGTGATGGAACAGAAAAAGAAAAACAACCTAAAAAAAAAAACGAACAGCCTGATGGCCATTGCTAGGGCAGATATAAGTAGATCAAGAAATGAAAAACCTGGGCAATTGAGAACCTTGCATTCACAAAAAGCTGATCCTGCTTATTTATCCACTTTATACTTTCGCTTTCACCTCACGAGTGGAATGTGCAAGTACTCAGCATAAAAGAGCTGCAAATAAATGGAAAAAAAAAGATAAGAAAACAACATATCTATTTTTCTTTTGTTTTGTGAGCTTATAAAGCCACAAACTGCTTCATAGACCACAATTTGAAGCTAAAGTGGCACACCAACATTTTTTTCTTTTCATAATTTGCCTGATTGGTCAAGCAAAAAAATTCAATAGCACGTGCAATAACAAAGCCTTAGTCTAAATTAGTCAAGTCAAAGAGCAGGTCTAAAAATTTGATACTTCCTAAAATGTTGGTCATTAGGTAAGCTCAGTAAATCACCTTCCAAATAAGCACGTAAAAGGATGTTGCTGCAGCTTTACTCATCAAGTCCAGAGATCTAGAATGATTCCAGAGGACTGAAGCAAGGACCACATGGCCCAAAACCTACATAAATCAGGAAGGCAGCATTCTTACCTGATGAAATAGACATTTCAATCAGTTGAGATCTTTTCCAGGTTTCAGAATAGAAGACTACCAAGCATCATCACTGAAGCTAGTAACAATGAGAACAACCTGCTTCTACAGAAAGCATTAAATTAACCAATTATTGTTTGCAAGATTCTGCATCAGTCAATGTAACGACTGGTCAGAAAAACATGGCTCTCTTCAGAATCTACTGTGCTTACACAGTTACCTTAAATTACATGGTTATGGTCCAATCACATGGGGCAAGGCTCCTGCTTTCCCAGCCATTCAGTGAGTGATTGGGGTATCGGCCAAAAAAATTATTTTCCTAATTCCTTGTTTTGATAGTCATTTAGTTTTAGGTCCCTAACTAGTATGAGTGTGTATAAAACAAGGGACAAGCGTAAACCAAGGCAGAAGTGTGTATAGAATACACACTATAACACGCCCCAAATCCGGATCATGACACGGCCGTACTATTGCAAACCTTTGCCCGCAATAGCACACAGCCACATATAATTTTTAAATCCAAATGAACTATATTATTCATGAATGTCATAAAGTGTCCGAACAATTAGGAGCGATACAGAGCTTCTAAAATTTGAATATTACATATCATTTTCAATTACCCCAACCCTGAATAACATCAAGCCCCCTGCTTCTAGCAATCTTATTTATCTGTAAAAAAAAAAAAGATAAATAAAACGATATAAGCTACACGGCTTGGTAAGTGACCATGTATAATCTTACCGGATCAAGCATAATGTTTTACATACCAGTCCATCATTTTAAAAAATAAACAGTTGTAACAAAGTAAGCATTTCATACAACATATAATTAAACCAGTCATAAAAACAATACATATTTATGGTTATGCATCATAAAGCTTTTGCCATTATTCCATACTTTGAAATTCATACTCTTAGATGGTAGTGTAGCTATGGCCGCTCTTATTCCCACAGCAAGGCCTTTACCACTGCAAGGTCATCTTCCAGTTATTTCTTCGCACTGGCGGGGGTCATAAAGCCAAGTTACTTTTACCCACTGGCGGGGGTCCACTGCGGGGTCATCTTCCAGTTATTTCTTCCCACTGGCGGGGGTCATAAAGCCAAGTTACTTTTACCCACTGGCAGGGGTCATACATAGTGATCCGAGAGTTCTTAAATCATATCATTTTTTTTTGTAAATCATATCTCATAAATACATTGAAAAATGAATAATGGCATCATGACATATGAAATTCATGATCATGCTGTAAACTTTGATTTTTCTGCAACTTCTATATCATCATAAATTTATGTACATAGCATGATACTCATGATAAATGTCATCCAGTTAAAATCATGCAATATTTGCTAACACATGCTTGATCCTAATTTTGTAAAAACATAAATAGTCATATACAATTTCATAATCAAATAATCACATGTATTTGATAAAACATAAGATTATGTCAGGGTCACTTACATTAATTTGCTCACCAATTCCTAGGTTTAGGTGTCAATTCTTCAATTACCTAACTACATCATCAAATTACCTGTTAATTGCACGTTCAATTTTATTTATTTATATTCTTTCTTAATTAACTCATTTACAACCCATCCATAGGACTCAATTTCATTATCAGGTTCCTAACCTGGTTCAATTTCAATTTCTGGTTCAAGTCTAGTCAAATTCTTGATTCAGGTCTAATCAATTTCTGGTTCAGGTCTGATCCAAATCTCTAGTTCAGGTCTAGTCAAATTTCTGATTCAGGCCTAACCAATTTTCTGGTTTAGGTCTAATCAGATTTTTGGTTTAGGTCTGACCCAATGTCTGGCTCAGGTCTGGTCAGATCTCTAGTTTAGGTCTGACCCAATGTCTGATTCAGGTCTGGTCAGATCTCTAGTTTAGGTCTGACCCATTGTCTGGTTCAGGTCAGGTCAGATCTCTAGTTTAGATCTGACCCAATGTCTGGTTCAGGTCTAGTCAGATCTCTAGTTTAGGTCTAACCCAATGTCTGGTTCAAGTCTGCTCAGATCTCTGGTTCAGGCCTGACCCACTTACAGGGTTAATATTATTATTTTATTTATATTTATATTTGTTTATTATCTTAAATCTCTAATTAATTATTGACTATTTAATTATGTATATATTTTTTCCTTTCTTTTCTTCTTTTTTCTTTTTCTTTCCTTCCTTTTCTTCTTTTTTTTCTTCTTTTTCTTCTATTCTCCCTTCTTCTTCTTTCTTCCTGAAGGTTCTTCATCCCTCTTTCTTCTCCCGCGAAGGAGGAATGGCTCGGGATGAATGGGCAGCGGCCGACGGTGCTCGGCAGCCGGCCTGCAGCGCCCACGACCGCGCCCACGGCCATGCCCACAACCGTGCTCGTGGTCGTGCCCGCGGATGCATCGGCGGCCCGTGGCTGCATCGGCGTCCTGCAGCCGGCGACCCACGGCCTGTGACCTGTGGCCGAGGCCGGTGCTCGTGGTTCCGGCAGTGGATCACCCACCGGTAAGTTTTTTTTTATATATTTTTTTCGTTTGATTTAATCTCTAACCTAGATCTACAAAGAATAAATTATGAGGAAGGATGTTACCTGAAGGGGATCGTTCGTCTCCTACTCCGGCAATGCGGCCTTCAGCTCCGGCGGCACAGGTCTAACACCAGATCTTGTCCAACAAGAAGAGTTGTGAGACAGAGAGAGACAATGGAGGAGAAACAGAGGGAGGAGGGTGGTGAAATGTCGCACGGATCGGGCTTCTTGTAGCCTCTGATCGCTAGGGAAGGCGGCCGGTTGTAACCGCCCACCATCAGGCAACGCAAACGCCTGCCTTTTGGTGTGATGGCCTCCCCCCATTTCTCCTAGAAACGGGGATGGTTATCACACACTACACAGCAGGGACTAAAACAAAACATGGGCAGGCTTTCATTGTTAAATAGCAGTCAAAACAAAACTGAGAACTAATTTCCCCTTAAGTACATAATGAAAGAAAAGTCTTACCTAATTAATTTAACAAAAATATTGATGGAGAACCATTCTTTGGTTCATATCCAAGTCACAGGCACAACATCAGAATTCATCAGAGCTCTAATTTCCAACTAGCAGCCCAAACGATCACTAGTTTAAAGATCCAGCATCCACATTTTCAGGAAGAGTATAGTGATGCTTATGAAGTCTCTGGTGTCAGATAACTGTACCATAATGTAATGAGTACTATTCATGGTACTGCAGCAGGAAACGGTTCAGGGAAGTTTAGCAATAAAATATTGGTCTGCTGTGTCTTTTAGGGTCTCTTATTTTAATTCAAAGGACAAGATTAAATTTGTTAGGGTATTCAGCTTGTGATCATCTCTTTTTAAGGTTGATTTGTTTCCTTTTTTTTCAGTTGATTTGATTGAAAGAAATCATAGGGCAAGGTTTGGTTTTTCACCCTTCCGTTCTCTTATTTTCTTTCTTTATTTTTGCTTCTCTCTTCTCTAAATCCTCTCTCTACCATTCTACCATTCTTTCTGCTATCCTATTTTATTTTCTGGGGCCAATAACAAGCTTAAATCTGTAATAAACATGTCAGGCACTACTTTGGTTCCTTGAGAACTCTAGAAGTCTTGTCATCCATTGGGTACCATGGCATATCTAGCACTGTCCCCACCCTATGCCTCCACCAGAATCACTGAAAACCAATTGATAAATTGCAGAAGCCTGCCAGGTAAGACATATCAGATTACAAATCGCTTAAACAACATTTTATATCCCTTTTTATTATTCCTAAAACCTTAAATCTGTTTCTCATCACTGCTTGCTAAACCTAAAATCTGCGGGAAGACCCATTATCTCCCTCTTCTCTCCATAGTCGCATGTCAGTTCCAATCTGTCCAGACAAATAAGATAATCTGTAGATTCAACTAATAACATGTAGAGCAAAGGCCATGTTCACATATGAATTATCATATTCAAATATCACTTCTACGTGCAACAGAGCCTATGAGAATGAAACACAACCTTGCCTCAGTAATGCAATAAGTTCCACTTAACTCCCTCGAAAATATTAAGACATGTAAAAATTTAAATAAAAAGGAAATAAGCCCCCCTCAGATAAAATGAATGAGCTCAAACAAAGTTTAGTATCTCTTTACTCCTTATAGAACTTTGTGAAAAGAGGTGAATCTTTTTCTCGTTTTTACAGATGTACAGGAAAGTTAATTGGTGGGCCAGTCCAAGCATTTTCTTTTTCCCTTTTAAACTTGGCAAGCTCAGATAGGCACTCAAACAAGGATGTAAACCTGATAGCACAGCTTCACATTGGCCTAGCATGTGTAGTAATTCTACCGTAATGCCCGAGTTGCATGGGCTGTTCATGTCAATGAATACTCTACTAGCTCCTTGTTAGATGCAAATTGACCCTTAGAGGTTTTCCAAATGAGGCCTTCAACTGAAATTTTAGGGTTGGATCCTCAGAGAATTCTTCATAAATACAAGTCTTTAGGTCAACTTTAGCCAGAAATGCTCGTGTTCTTTTAGCTCTGAAAAAGCTTCAAATATATGTCACATCAAATTAGCAGTTCCTTTGTTATTGTTGACCACTTTATATTAGTCCAATATGGATTAAGATTCGCAAGACAACTATTAATGGTCAGCTATTATAGGAAATGCATGGGGAATATTTTTGCAAACTCTGAGTCCAATTTTGACCCAGGAATTTTGTTAGAAGTCTAAATGTTTAAGGCTGCCGGTTATCAATACTTGCAATCACGTAACATTTCAAAGATGGTTTTCCACTTCGATTGAAGGAACAAAACATTGTCTGCATCAGTTCCAATCAGCATGGAATAGATTAGCAGTTATACATGCTTTCTACGCATCTACACATTTAAAGAAAGAAAGCAAGATAATCATTCTTTTAATGCCTACCACAAACCACATATTCAAATCTCTGAGGCTCCATGATACATATTCCCTAAAAGACCTCTCTTTTTTGAGACTTAAAGAAAAAGAAAACTATCTTTAGCTAGACAGTTTAAAGATGTCGTGGTATTCCATACGAAACGGCAGATATCCTCCGAATCGAAACCCTGGAATAGCCACGCCGCTCCAATTGCTTCACCCTCTTCTCGATATGTCTACTCCCTTTTCGCCATCGTTTCCCCTATGAACGTTCCCCCACCTTCTTATCAATCTAGGCATTTTTACAAGAAAGAACGCTTCTTCCCCTCAAATCCCTCAGTTCGAAGCACGTACCTCGCCGGGACGAAGAACAAAGTAGCCGGGGAGGGGAGGAGAAGGGCCGGAGAAGAAGAGTATTCATGGCTCTCGGCGAATCGAAGAGGAAAGACCGATAAAGAAGCGTTCTTGGAAGGAGTTCCGAAGGGACCCAGCCCTGCAACCCTAGCCTCCAATTTCTATTTGTGCATCTATTCCGAGTAGCGAGAGGACTGAGGGTTTTAGCGGAAATGAAACCTTCGTTGCTCCGTACAGACCGCGGAACCGCGATAGGGTGGTGAATTAAAAAAAAATAGAGAGAGAAATCGTAGACATACGTCTTCGTCACCCCCAAGCAGACCCTCTCACAGATACGAGGGGACCACGACGAAGGGGTTGGGGGCCCACTCGTTGAATTCGTAAGAGGCATTTAGCAACCCCAACATGATCACTCCAGTGATATAAGATCTCCAGTGATCCGAATGCTCTCAGTAATTTAAGATCAATGTATTTGATAGGCTATGGTCCAGTGATTAAAAATCTTCGGATATCCATGAGTAACTTATTTGGTATGGTATGGAGTCCAAGATCACCGACCACATAATACCATAAATACCCCTGATATATCTTAGATGGATTTTTTATGTATTTTTAATTCTAATGAATCAAAAATATAAGTCAATATACTAATTCCTATAATAGCTCCATAATTTTGTCACATATTCTACTTTTAGCAGTCCTTATAATAGATTTTTTAATACTAATAATTATTTTGATTAAAAAATAAGGTAAATAGGAGTAATATATTAAATATTTTCATTATATAAATATAAAATATAATAATATATTTCTACTATAATTTAAAATTATCCTTTAATAATGATATGATAATAATATGATTAGTAATATATTATAATATAATATATATCATTAATATAATATATAATATCGACATAATATTATATATATATATATATAACATTGACATAATATATTCATGGTATATTGATATATCAATTTTTCTGCTAAATTGATGGGTATTTTTGTCTTTAACTTTCAACCCAAGATCACTGCCCTTGGGTGATCTTGGATTCCCGCCTCATAGACGAGTATCCCATCACCGGGTTCGGCGGTGATTTGAGGAGTGGAGGTAATTTAGGATCACCATGGTGCAACCAAATGCAGTGATCTCATCACCTCCATCCACATTATTCTTGATCCTATGACGATTACTCCATACCAAACGCCCCCAAAAGGCATTCCCAGCCATCCCCTAACCACGAGTAATTATTCATGCCTCCCTATTCCCTAGCATTTAAACAAAGAATACGAGATCATATTCTTACCAATTCCTCTTTTCCGCATTTCCTTCTGTAGATAGACTTGCAGAAAGAGCCTCAACTTACAGCGGAGCAATGTACTTCCAAAACTAATCTTCAAAACCACTAGATAATTAAAATTTGAAAATCTATAGAGGGACCCAATAGTATAATTAATCTAGGAGGTCCCATCTCCCGATCATCTCTAAATCTTTACACCAAGATTAGCTGAATCAGTAGGGATCCATACCGGTCAGTTACTGGTTGGTATGGTACTATTTCGGTATAAAATGAACCGAACGGTTTACCTCGATTCAAGATGCTATTTTCATGCTTTTTGAGATATTGAAAGAGGAGAGAGGGTCGAACCAATTCAAACCGCAAATGGAACAGTTTAAACCGATTCAAATTAGTGCAAACCAAACAGTACGTACCGTTTTTGCCCTAAATCGTCTAGCTCAGAGCTATTCAAGCTAAACCAATGCGAACCGAACAATACATACTGCTTTTACCCCTAACTGTCCAGCTTAAAGATGTTCAAGCTATTTTCCGAAAAGAATTGCCAAACCGTACTGGATCCATGCTAGTTCGGTTCGGTATGGGATAAACCAAGCGGTTCGCACTAGTTTTGCTTTGAACCATCCTGTTTGGAACGATTTAGGCTATTCCCCAAAAAAAATATCAAATCGTACTGGTTCCATGGTGGTTTGGTTCAGTATGAAATGAACCGGATTGTTCAACCCAATTTAGCAAACCATACTTTACGATCTTGGACGCCGCCACCTTAAAACCGCTCAAAAATTGAAACAGATTTTGCAACTTCACCAGCAAATCCGTAGGCGAAGATATCCTATCTCTAATACTATATTGCCATTAGACGCTACACGAAATAAGCCAAGAAACTGCCACCCATTCTAGATCTCAAAAATAAGCTAAGAAAAATACATTTCCAGCAAATTTTGGGCCCATCATATATCATTCCAAAAGAGAACAAGTTTTCCATTTCTGACATTAAATCTGAAACCGCATCTGAAAATATCTGCAGCTTTGACAACATTCTTCCAAAAACTGCATACTCTACATGAAGCTTCGACCAGAAAAGAGTCCAAGTTGAATCTCCTGAGATGACCCATACCTCTCTTTTAAATTCAAGATCCTCCACCAAGCAAGGTTCAGTTCTATAGAGATCTTCATTAGATAGCACAGTATTTAGGGCAACTCTTTTCTACCATTCTCCGAGATGTTTTCTTTTTTTGCGTCGATCACAGCATGCCTTTCAAATAGTACACTCTCAAATAAAAGAGAATGCCTTGGTTTCCAGTTGGCCACAATAACATGTCTCCCGGAACACTACTGAGATGAAAGTTCTGTTTTTTTGGGTAGTTAATAGGCATTTCTAAGCCTCCATCCAATGGCATGGCCAACAAAATGTGATTATGGAAACCGTTAAGTTAGCTACTTTGTGTTGGCTATATGAGAATATAGAAATATTAAACTCATACAATATATCCAGAAAAGTGTTCAACACTGAACCAATAACAATTCCAGATCATGATTGTGAACAGGTCGACATTGGTTTTACAGGCACTTAAATCTCAAAGAAAAGTTTTATATAACAAAAACTATGAACAAATGGTAGCACTTAATCAGCTGTGCACTGCTGCATCTCAATAATCTCATTTACCAGGAGAGATTAGCTGGATCGTTGCCATGACTGAACATTCTCCTGTACGCGGCGAATAAGCTTATGCACCAACTGCTCATTGAAAGATGGGTCTACTTGCAAAATGTTGGATACAAATTCCGTGGCTTCTTCACATCTTTTTGCTTTACAGTAACCATCAACCATAGTCCTATATGTCAGTTCAGTAGGCTTGTGGTCGTGCTGCATCATGTAGCTGATAACATCACTAGCTTCACTGAACATCTCCAAATTCACATAACCACCAATGAAGGTATTATAAGTCACCAAGCAAGGAGGAATACCTTTAGCCATCATCTCTGACAGAATCCTCATGGCTTCATGCATGAGCCCTTGCTTGCAAAATCCATTGATCACAGTGTTATAAGAAACTACATCTGGTTTAATTCCTGACCTTTGAAGTTGCCTCAGCATATCTTCTGATTCCCAGCACTCTCCAGCTCTGGCATACAAGTCCATTAAGCTATTATATGTGATGAGATCAGGCTGCAGCCCACTCTGATGGATCAAATCATGCATATCACGAGCCCGGCCATACATCCCATGCTTTGCATAGATTGAAATCATTGAATTGAGGATAACTAAATCAGGCCTGTACCCATTCCTCTTCAGTTCCTCAAATGCTTTCTCCATGCCGTTCAACAATCTACACTTGAAGTTGGCAAGCACAAGTGTTCGTAAGATCACCCAGCTTGGGAAGACCCGACCATCATAAACTTCTTTTTCCATTGCTTCAATCCCTTCGATGTGTTTTCCCTTTGCATAGCATTGGAGCAACAAAGAATATGATAGTTCATTAGGCTTGAAGCCCTTGTTCCTCATATCTTGCATAACAGACTCTGCAGCTACCCAATCACCTTTCCTAGCTATCGCATTCAATAGTGCATTGTAGGTAGTAAGGCAAGGGCTAAAGCCAGCCCTAACCATCTTATCATACATCCTCAAAGCATGAGTCCCCAACCCACACCGGCCATATGCAGCGATCAGAGTGTTGAAGGTATCACGATCAGGTTGAACCCCTCTGTTCTTCATCTCTCCAAACACCTGGCTCACATACTTCTCCATACCCCTTTTACCACACATTGCCAGCATTGTGTTCCATGTAATCCTATTGGGGACACACCCATTAGACTTCATCTCACAAAGTATGTTCAACATCTCTTCCAACTGTGATTTCTTCCCAAGCATTCCGAGAATAGTATTATATGTGCACACATTTGGAACGCAACCCAACTTCTTCATTCGATCAAACAAAGCCAGAGCCTCATTCTCCTTTCCAGCCTTACCATAGGCATTTATAACAGTGGTGTACGTAACAGAGTTGGGCATGATACCCTTATTAGTCATCTTATCTAACACGGCTGCCCCTTCTTCATAGAAACCAGCTCTAGCGTATGTTGCTACGAGCTCATTGAAAGTAACAGCATCTGGGGTGCAGTTATTATCCTCCATTTCCTTCAAAACACTCAGTGCCTCGGTATAATTTCCTGCCTTCCCATACACCTGTAACAGAGAATTATACGTGACAATCCCTGGAACAAAGCCCTGAGACTTAACTTGTCTGAAGAACTCTGATGCCTCCTCTAACAGCCCTCCCCTTCCACAAGCCGATATGACAGTGCTACAAGTGAACTCATCGAAAGCCACCCCGCTGCTCTTCATCTCATTCAGAAGGGCCGATATCCTATTCCAAGACCGGCCCATGCGACCATATACATCAAGCACTACATTGTAGGTGACCAAGGTGGGCGATAGTCCTTTCTCCTTGATCTGTTCAAATAAGGCAATGGCTCTATCGTACTTGCCTGCCCGGGAATAGGCATGGAGCAAGGTAGTGTACGCACGGATATCAAGACAGTAGTCCTCCAGTGGAATAGAATCAAACAGCTTGGAGGCAATGGAATGCTGGGATTGTCTGCCCAGCACCCGAACGATGACTTCGATTGCCGGGGCATCTAATTTGGCTCCTCTGACGTCCGGATTGGAGGCGACCCATTCAAACAAGAGGAGGGCTCTCTCCCAATTCCCCGAGCGCTCGAGCCCCTTCAAAAGGCTGATCAAATCCAGGCCAAAAATCTCATCTTTTGCCGATTCCAGATAGGAATTCAATGCGGGGAGAGGCTGTTTGATGATGGAATTGAGCAAAGACTTGCCTTTTCTGGAGAGGAATTCCAGGCGGCGGTCCTGTAGGCCTCCTCGGAAGCCCTCTTCGCCATTGCCGAGCCGAGGCAGGGAGGCCGGGGAGGGCTTCTCCTCGTGAATTGACGACAGGGCGAGCTCCAAGGAAGGAAAGGTGGGATTTTTATGGGACGGGGTGGTGCGATTCTCTTCGGTGAGGTGTTGGAGTAGGGAGTCCAAGGGAATGGACTTGGAGGGAGAGGGGGGAGGAGGGGGGAGGGAAAGGTTGAATCTCGTGGGATGATTTGAGGGTTTTTGAGGTGGTTTTGTGGTTTGGGTTGGCAACGTTGGCCGGTTGGGGAAGAGGGTTCCCTCCATTTTTTGCGCGAGGGGGAAGAGAGAGAGAAAGAGAGAGGATTTAGGGGCTGTGGAGATGGCTTCAATGTGTTTGGCAGTCTAATCTTGCATGGTTGGTCTCAAACCATCCATGCCGCTCTCCCATATCCACTTCCCACACTCCGGCTCAAAAGAGCTTGACTAGAGACAGGAGGTTAGAGCCTTGTTATTCCTCACTTTCCTAGCCTGCCTGGAGTGTGGCAAAGTCTATTGTTTTGTTGAATCTCATGGAGAGGATGTCCCCTTATAAGCACCAATAGAACACCTTATTATTTTTTTAAAAAAAAATTAAATATTAATTTGGAAGAAAAATTATATCCTACACGGTATGTATTATGGGGCCATGCACATCGCCAATCGCAACCGCTCATTCTTATATTGGTGTATCGAGATAAACATCTGATGAATATCTCGTATTAACAATCGAAAGATGGTCGAAAGAAAAAATCTCTATTTGATGGGGCTTCTTCCTATACCTATTCTTTCTATACCTATGAATTCCATTGGACCCAGAAATGAGACATTGGAAGAATCTTTGTAGAACATACATGTATGATTTGTCGCATGCACGGCCATATGGTGCATTCTGTGTATGATATAAATTTTCAATTTGGAGCCTCGCTATTGCTTGTGTATGTTTTGTGAATTCCTTCATACAGTTAGGATGCTAATTAGGCAAGTTGGCAAGAACGCC
Source organism: Phoenix dactylifera (assembly GCF_009389715.1). Lineage (NCBI taxonomy): Eukaryota > Viridiplantae > Streptophyta > Magnoliopsida > Arecales > Arecaceae > Phoenix > Phoenix dactylifera. Next base: position 19,344,058 of record NC_052392.1, on the reverse strand, counting down.
ATATTTAGAAAAATAATTGTACCTTTTGGACTTGCAAGTAATTTGACATTGGTCTATGGAGCTGCAGGTTGGGTTCCTTGAGAGAGGTGGCTAAACATATGAGGCGAGGCGACCATGAGTAATTAAAAATCCGTCATGGTCCTTTTATTTGACATTTTTCAGCAAAACTTGCTGGCTCTGCGTAAATCTTAATGCTGGAAAATCCAAAGCATTGCTGGCTACCCTACAAAGAAGTTTCCTCTGCACTTCATCCCGACCAACTTCTATCAATTGATAATCTACAACTGTGATTGAATTGTCTTTGTCAGCTTATTGCATCCATCCCTCATCAGAAAATGCAAAAAAAGCACTCACGAAACATCACAGCATGGATTGTCATGTAAGCTATAAACTAAACTCCTACGTGTTGCATTGGTACACACCAGATGGTTGATAGGCGATGTGCGTAGTATTGAAGTGGCTGGAAACCTGTGGGTAGATGTCCTCCTCTTACGGCATTGGCCGACTATGGTTAGTGTCGAGGCTGAGGAGGGCCTACGTGTCTGTGATCTCCTTATCTTTAAGGAAGCTGCATGGGACGAGACTAGGCTGGTTCAACTTTTCGGGACATCTGGAATTCCTATTCAGCTTTGGCAGCATCTCGTATTGTGTTTTTCATCTGGGAGCCCCTACCTCTAAGTTTCCTTAAGGTCAATTTCGACGGATCTATCTTGGACGGAGATACGAGAGATGGTGTGGGTTTTGTTATTTGGGACTCGTCGGCTAGGATTGTGGCTGCATGAAGCAGTCAACTCTTCGATATATCGATTTCGGGTGCGGAGCTGCGAGCTCCTTGGGCAGACCTTCATCACACTCAGTGTGTTTGACGGGCCAATTCCATCGTCCTGGAGGGAGACTCAGCCATTGTCATCAGTTGGATCCGGAGGGCTCAAGGGGTAATGGTTGCGTACATCCTTTGCTTCGAGATATCTGCACAATGGTGAGGGATGGAGAGGCCTTTCCAGCCAAACATATTTTCCGTGAAGCTAATGGAGCTGCAGATTGGGTGGTGGCTTATGTAGCCAGGCACTTCAGTAGTACCTTGTGGGCTGGAGATGGAAAGTTACCCCTGACACTCCGAGGTATTCTATTTTTTGATTTTATTGGATGCATTCGTACTTATCAAATATGACCCATCCGTTCTAGCAACATAAAAAAAAAAATTAAAAAAATAAAAATGAAACAAACCGTAATGCTAGTTAGCTTTTTGTGTGCCCCTATAACATGGATCTAAGACTGTGATTGTCAAGAGCACAAAATTATGCAATGTAACTTGTGACAAACGCAATGCTGCTGCTCCAGAGATGTGTGCAGACAAAAGGTGAACTATGACCATGTGGAGTTCGCCAAAATAGCCAAAGAAGATGGAAACTTGAGAACCAACAAAACAATAAAACGTCTATAGTAGATCATCTAGTGACAGTGACTAGAGGATATCAATTTATTTTTCAGATGAATTTTAGTAGGAGGCCTACTTCACAAAGTTCTCCGAACTCCAATTATTAGATGAATTATCGATTAATGAATAGACTCACTCCAAATCATTGTTAATTTTTGAAAAATTCTGTGATTCCCATTCTGTGCGTCAAATTGCAACGCAAACGAATTCCGCACTAAAATCAGAAAACCCGTATATTAAAACAAAGAACCACATGCTCACGTGCCAAAGTTAGCATAATACCCGTCACATCAGCAGCATTTCTACTGTCTTTTTTCTATGCTCATAATACAGTAGCGCGTATAAATCCAAATTTCCACCGCAGCGGGATCCATTGGTCCCTTAGAAAACCCGACCGTGCGAACCCCTTCTTCCCTCATCGCGCGGCTGGAGCCCACCACATGGACGGCACCGTGATCTCTGCACCCCTTTCGGCTGTCACATCCCTTGCGCGTCGGCTGTCCCCATACTTTTCCTCCCGTCGGGGCCCACCTCAAATCCTATACGGCATTTTTTTTATATTTATTTCCAGAAGTATTACTATCGAAAATAAGAGGAAGGCCAATAAATCTGCAAAGTAGATAGTCTCATATATATATATATATATATATATATATATATATATATATATATATATATATATATATATATATATATATATATATATATGAGACTATCTACTTTGCAGTTTTATTGGCCTTCTTCTTATTTTCGAGTATATATATATATATATATATATATATATATATATATATATATATATATATATATATATATATATATATATATATATATATATATGACCATAGAAACTCTCTACATTGATAAGAAAAAGCTGTCTAGAACATTTCAAGACTTATTATTTTTTGAAATGTATTTACATTAGAAGTATATGAGTTGATCGTAGTGCTCAATCCAAATACTGGTATATAATTTTTAGTCCCTGTGGAAGTAGATCGAACAGTTATTCCAATCAAGCTTCAATAATAGAATACTTGCTTCGAAGATGCACAAGCCTAATCAAATATATATATTTAATAATATTTATTTATTATTTTATTATGCATATTATTATTATAATATTTTATAATATAATATTATATTATATTTTGTTTTAACTATGTTTTTTTAATTATGATCAAGGTTTGAATCCAAGATTGAATATGGCTCGATTGGTATTCGAGTCGAGTTGAGTTAATTGTAGTATTGCTTTTTTTTTTATAATCAAGTCGAGTTTAGGATTAGATATTGAGGTTTGATTAATTTCGAGCTAAATTTTAAATTTAAATATTTTGAATCAAGCCGTGCTTGAGCCTTTTGATTCAACTCAGCTCGATTAAACCTCTATCTGAGACAGATAGGGATAATGATAAGATTCATCCCAAACTTATCTGAATATATGTAACTTTTAATAGATTTTTAGAGATAAAAAAATTATATAAAAAAATGATTGTTTAGTTTTACCTGATATGATCTATTTAACCTGTTCCATTTAAATCTATTTGCTCTATCTTATCCGAGGCAAATACAGGGCGGGTCCCAATAACAACCTATCCGACCCATATTGCCAGCCCTCGAAGGACTTGGTTATTTATTACATTCTTATTAATTTACAAAAACCAAATCACAGAGTACACTAAGGAGTATTCAAAACATTTTTTCGTACGAATGAATCTCGACCATCCAATGGGCTAACAAGGTCTGATCAGCTAATCGTCATATAATCTATATATAATCTATATATAATCTAACTCATCTCGTGCAAATGAATCTCGACCATTCGATAGACTAATAAAGTCTTAGATTGGCTAATCGTCATATAATCTATATATAATCAATATGGAGAGAGACATAACAACTACTTATTTTCCTCCGCGACTAAGTATACCCAGGTGTCAGGGAGACAGCGACCAGTACGTACCAAGATCTAACTGCCGTACCAACCACTTATTTCCCAGAATACCCTTATCATTCCCCTCCCGCGAACTTCTCCCCCTCTCGCTTCTCTCTATTTATAATTTATAATGGCAAATCTAGATATTTTACTAAAAAGAAAGGCCAAATTAATTTTTATTTGTTAAAATTATTCCCAAAAAAAAGAGGTTCTTGGGAACTCGGGGATGCTGTTTAAAACCGCCGGCAATGGCGGCCATGGTAGGGCGACGCCCTTTAGCTTCCCTTGACACTGGCCTCCCCTGCTACCAAACCTAGCCCTAACGTTGACCCTAACCCTAGAAGGAGGTTCCGATCGGCTTCAGAGGTCGGGCATGGAGGCCGCGCAGGCGCGAGAGGCATTCCCGCCGCCGGTCATCGGGAGAGCCGGGAGCTACACGGTCTTCCTGACCCCTCTGGCGACGCCAAAGCCCTCCGAGGCCCCGAGATACCCAGTCCCCAACCCTGGGTCTGATCCTAGCTCCAGCCCTCGAAAGGCCGCTCCTTTGCCTCCCAAGTCTCCTCCCTCCCCTCCTCCTCTTCCTCCTCCTCCCGTTCAGGTTCCACCGCTGAATTTCGAGAAGCCGCGTACCCGATCGTCGGGCTCCGCGTTCGGGTCCTTCTGGAACGCGGTCGCCAAAGTCCAAGATGGTATCTTTTTGAGGGTTTAGGGTTTTTGGTGTGGCGTGGCATCTCGATTCTTTAAATTTCAGGAGCTTTTGAGCTGTTGTTTGGTGGTTTTGGCAGTGCATTCGAGCTTGGATGAGTGCTTGGCAAATTGGTTGGGGCTGGACCAATCGAAGTATCAGTGGGCTTTGAACAATTACTACGAGAACAAAGGAGTGGTGAGAATTTAACATTTTGGCCATGAAATTGGAGTAGTCATGCATAGTTACATGGAAAATACGACTTTTTTAATCGCAAAATTAGTTGCCTTTTGTATTGTTAGATCTTCTTTATATCTACTGCTGTAAGTAGATGGTCTCTTGGAGTCATGGGGCTTGGAAGGATCCATGAAGGGTTATCCAACTTGGGGTCAATCTCCCAAATTTTAATTTCCAAAGTTTCAAAGATTTCTGTGGTCCCAAAGTGGGAGAAGCTTCATTTAAATAGTTTGATGCCACTGCTAATCTGTTCTCTTGGATACATAATTGACTAACCTCTCCCCAAATGGCATATCTTCTTTGACTTGTCTATTATAAAGGAAATCATTTACTTGTTGGGGGAAAAAGCCTGCCCTATTCAATATTATAGATCACTTTTTACGTGTGGTTCTTCCTATGAGAGGTTGCATCTCATCCATTCCATGGACTGACGTTGCAGTGGAATGACATATATATAAGGTTTAAAACCAATAATGAGACTTCATGAGCTTTATGTGGTACATAGGAAAACAAATGTCCTAAATTACTCTAGCTTGCATCTCTGTCTATCCTTCTTATGTATGCCCACCCTCGTATAGCATTGATTGGGGTGCTTCAGCACGAAGCACTTGTTTCTTCCATGCTTTTTCTGTGGAACAGCTTCTTGTGTACCAGCAAGGAATGTGGTTGAGCAGGACACTCTTCTTGGTTTAAACATAACTATTTACTATTAGTTTGCTGAGCTGTAATTTTCTTTTGGTTGATATCTATAAGAGTTTTTATGTTGATTTTCTGTCCAGAAGCATTTTACTTTTGAAGTTCATTTTGTGGACTTTGAATGCCCTTCGTAGAACCACTAGGGTTGAGATATTTCTGTGTGTGTGATTGTGTTCAATGTGTATCACTTGATTCATTTTAAAATGGAGTATTGAACTTGTTAGTGAACTAGACAAAAAAAAAGAAGCAAACTCTCCGAGGATCTATGAGTGGGTCGCCAGCGATCAATGACTAATTTACCAGCAATTATGAAATATTTTAAAATCTTTATATCAGTACTAGGGTAACTAAAAATGCTTCGTGATTACTAACTGATCTACCCATGCTAGTAGATAAAAAAAAAAAGGATGGAACAATAGAATTGGCAATGTTGTATGTGTTAGAATGTTGGACAAAGAAACATGTACCTCTTAAATGAAGGGAGGCTTAAAATGCATGGATCTTTCATAAAAAATGGAGGAACTTAAAAAGATGCAACTCTAAAGGATAAATTGAATAGAGAACTTGTGGGTATATTAAAGGTACATGCCTCATTGCGAGTTAGATTTGAAATAGGTTACTCTGTATTTAGCCTTTAAGATGATAACAGAACATGATAGAGAGGTATATGTGAGTTGGAGTGATTCTGCAAGTTAGTTTTGGAATATGTTGTGCTGACAAAAGTTGTAGCTTATGACACAAAATTAGATCGTAAATTGAGAAGAACATTACAACAAAGAAACATGACAAGTCTTGTTGACTTCAGCTAGTAAATTTTCACTGTTGTTCTAGATGCATCAATTCGAAGAATTCAATTTAATTGAAAAGGATTACATATTCATTTTATTAGTACCTTTGAAGGGCCATGCAAAGGTTTATCTTTTGTGGCTTCATTCAATAAAAGAAGCTGCTAGCATTCTTTCATGGACATACTTGACATTCTTGTATTAACTTTAAGTCATGTTATCATTTGATCCAGGCCTTTCATTCTAAGATAAATAATGCCTGGGATTCTGTGGAACATAAGTGACTTTAGACTCGAGATTGCTTTCTAGAGCATAATATTTAAATCATTTTCATCTACTCAGCCTGGTGTGAATTTAGTTGCTAGTTTGCATCTCAAAATGTTGGACTGAACAGTTTTACAAAGCAGGGTTGTTCAAATACAATATTTTTTTTGTCCTTTCTTTTCAATATACTACTGTTATAGCTGCAAACCATATGTTGCTCAAGATTGGTTAGCATCTTGTTCTCCTGAAGAAACAAATATCTGATCTATCACTTCCCAATAAGCTTTATGACCGTAGATTTCTTGTTTGGTTTATGAACATGCCAAACTTATGGTTTCCAAATTGTAGGTGAAGGAAAGTGGCAAAGCAAAAGGACTTGTTAACAAACACCAAGTTGTGTGATTTGTTGGTATGTAGTTCAGTCCAGCTGTTACTTGTAGGGACTTAATCGTTTTAAATTTTGTTTTATCTCTTACTCTGTCGTGTTCTGTCTGTGCAGTGTTACTTCAACATTATGCAGTTCTTATGGCTTCATATCTAATACCCTATGATGAAAATTCCATCTGAATAATTTTATGCAAAAGCATGCGGAGAGAGTACTATTCCATTGAAAAGCTGGGTCTCATGTTTTTGCTTCAGATGCCATTCTGTCTTTGTTAATTATGGTGTGGCTTCTAAATCATGGAGTCTATTTCTATTTAAAATGTTATCATCTGTAGAGCAATTTGTTCATATCATCTATGAGCAATGAATTAGAGGTCAGAGTTTTGTTTTTGACCTTGCTATGATCTTCAAATTGGAAAATTGACAAACATGCATTCTCTTATGCCCAGAGTTATGGTTACTGCTTATGTTCTTTTGGCACCTTATGCTTTTCTTTGATAAAATAGGTGCAGGTAAACTAGTAATCTGTATGTATTTGTAAGTATTCTATTGGAATAACAGGTCGAAGCCTTAAGAAGTGTTGAATCCAATCCCCACAAACCTTGAAGCATGGCATGAAGTACATTGGCTGATGTGTGAACTCCACCCATTGGGTAAATGCCCTGCTTTGCTTTTGTCATGTGGCTAGGATAAATTACCGTCTCAAAGAAATCACGCTTCGTTGTTGTGCTTATTATTTTCACTCTGATTGTTGAAGCATTGATTCCACTAAAGATTTGATGGGCACCGTGTGGCCTCTTAGGTCACTTATGCTTATCGTGGGGCAAACAACATAATTAATTAGGTCGCCTCATTCATTGCACAGCATTCTAGCAGCTGGCTTTGTGAGAGCGATGGCTCTGCTTCACCTCTTCTCCGTCATCTTTTTTTTTTCTAGTTTTTTTGGATGTACTCATGCCATAAGAGCACGAATCCAGCTTTTATATATATATATATATATATATATATATATATATATATATATATATATATATATATATATATATATATATATATATATATATATATATATATATATATATATATATATTTGACAGGCTCATAAGTTAGCGTCAGCTAAAAGATCTCGTGTTTGATCAACCCTAGGAAAGCAAACTAAAGGTGGCCTTTTAGGAAATACAAGTATTTATTTGATAGCTAAGAGGGTCTGGTTTGGTCATATGTCAATACTGTGAATTCAACCTTGTCATTTCCAAACTTCTGCACTGAAATACCTCTGGCCATTACAAATGAGGGGCAACTTTACTGTTGACTGACTTTTATCAGAGCTACATGCAAGCAATGCCTGTATCTCTGAATTTTCAGGGTAGCAGTCTTATGTTGGACCAATGTCTATTTTGAGTAGCTGCAAAGATGAGAGTAATGACTTAAAACAATCATTTCATTGCTGGCCTTGTGGTCTTCCTCGTAAATTACTCAGAAAAAAAAGAGGTGAAAATAACCCAATGGACCTATGAAGAACCCATCATTGAAATCATCCCTCCCTCAACTTCAAATAAGCCAAGGTTAGCTTCAGATTTCCTAACTAGCATCATCGATGTCCTGGGTTTAATGAGACCAGCATTAAATATTCCGGGCTCTTTCTGTTATTAGGTTCCTTCGCAACGACCGAACAGAGTTTGGATACTGAAGTAGTGTACACCATTGCTGTCTTCAGTGAGACTCCCATTGTTAATGCTTTAATTTTTCATCCATCTCCTCCCAATTTTCAATTCTTAGCTCATACGATGTAAATACGTTTAGTGACATCTCTTGTTCTGACTTTACAGTAGTTCTAGATGTTAGCCTAGATGCACAAATATAATTGATAAATCAATAATTAAATATTTTTAATATTCAAAACAGTAAATAAGAAGAATAAACTAGTAAATAATTAACTTGATAATAGAATAATAAAATGAAGAAAGAGAGAGAGAAGATGGCCTGTGGATCGAAGCATGATGACGCGTTATCCTAAAAAAGTTTATGCACTCCACGCACAGATCTACCTGCACAGATCTTCTAGAGATACAACAACCCAGTACAAAACCATGTCTTCCCCATCAGTGCGCCTCCAGGGAAGAAAGAAGAGCACGTTCACACTTGTAGATAGCTCAAAAGAAACTTAGAAAAATTTTGAAGAGAAGATTTTTTTTCTTTTCTTTCTAATGATCTCTAGAGCCCTTTTTATATAGGCTCTTGGAATAGGAAGAAGAGAAATTTTTTCATGTTATTTGAAATGATCCCTAGAGCCCTTTATATAATCTCAGGCGCGTCAAAAGAAGCAGACTCTCCTTCCACGGATTGATGATGTGTCTTTTTGTGCTCCTTTGATCCTACGGCTTGTTGCATCTTGGCCGCCCATGCTTCCTTTCTTCTTCGATGGGCCTTTCCATGCTTGCTTTTGTGTGTGGATACATGACACTTGTCATGGCCTGCTTTCTTTGGGAATCTTTTCATGTTTGCTCCCTTGCTTTTGCGCGGATACTTGCCACTTGGCCGTTGACCAAGTCAAATATTTGGTTTTCAAATTTTAAATTTTTTGATTTAATTCAACAATCCCCCACATAAATTGAATATCTAAAAAATTTAAAATCAAAATAAAGTGTTAAGTATCATATATTATGTAATAGGTGTAGGTATCTTTCGGTTTAAACCTTCACTTAGTGACAATTAATTATCTCTATGGGGCCAAGATGGACTATGCCTTGAACTTTGGTCCATGGCTCAGATTTCATCAACAGCACACATAATATAGCGTGAACATGCTCGAAGCGGGTTTGCGCTTTACGGCCATGCGCAGGTATCTCTTCATGTGTGTTATTAGAGAATAGCCCACTTCCCACGGTCACGGCCTCACGATTACATGCATATAGGTGAATCCTCAAAAGGGTACGAGCAAATAGGTACCCTGCCTCATGGGTTTCAGATTTATTAAGAGTAAAAACTCAACCTAACCCTTGCTTTTTATGAGCATTGTTGCTCTAGGGATGGAAAAAATAAATAGTACTCCTCATTAGTCACATATCTAGCTTGTTTCTACCCATTGAACCTTTTCAGGTTGGGTTACCACCATGGTGACATTACTTATGGGCTTAGCCTCATCCCCCTCAACAACTCTAGAACCACTATTCTAGACAATCCTTTGGTAAGCTGATAAGCTAGATTTCTTTTGGATCTTCCAAAATTTAGTGCAATTAAGTTATTCTTTAATTTGTATCTCTATGATTTATGGCGCACTTTCAAGTGCCTATTCATTTTCACATTTGCATTTTCTTGATTGCATTTATCTATAGTAGATCTGCAGTCACAATAAATAGATATAAAAGGTAATGGTGAAGTTACAAGAGGTAAATCTACCAGTAGATCTCTAAGCCACTCGGCCTCAATGCTAGTGGTATCTAGGACAATCATTTCATATTCCATGATGCTTCTACCCACTATAGTTTATTTGGTAGATTTTCATGATACAGCTGCACCTCCTAAAAGGAAGTCAAAACCAGTAGTAGATTTGGTGTCAACTGTATCATTGATCCAGTGGCATCACTATAGCCTTCCAGAATAGCAGGATAACCACAATAGTGTAATCCCAGAGATATGATACCCTTAAGATACCAGAGAATTATTTATAGAGCAGTCCAATGATCATTATTAGGATTGTGCGTATATCTACTCAGTTGGTTCGCAGAGTATGCAATATCAGGTCTGGTATAATTTGCAAGAAACCCTAAAGAACCAATAATCTAGGCATACAAGCTTTGATTGACTGGATCATCTAAGTTCTTCTTTAGATGAAGAGATGGATTATACGGAGTAGTAGATACAGGATGACAATCAGAGTAGTGAAACTTGTTAAGAATCTTCTCCACATAGTGACTTTGGGATAAAGTTATTCTATTTTCATTCCTTATAATTTTAGTATCTAAGATTAGGTTTGCTTCTCCTAAATCTTTCATGTTAAATTTTAGAGATAAAAATTATTTTACTTCATTAATAATTTCTAAGCGTATTCCAAAAATTAGGATATCATCTACATATAGACATAAAATTATAATTTTGTTATTCTTCTTTTTATAATATACACATTTATCTGTATTATTAATTTTAAATCCATTAGTTAGGATTATTTCATCAAATTTAAGATGCCATTATTTGAAGGCTTGTTTTAGACCATAAAGAGATCTAATCAACCTACATACCTTTTTCTCTTGACTTGGGACAATGAAATCTTCGGGCTGGTCCATGTAGATCTCTTCATTTAGGTTCCCATTCAAAAAAGCGATTTTAACATCCATTTGATATATAACTAGCTTATGAATGGAAGCCAAGGCAACAAGAATCCTAATGGTAGTGATTCTGGCTACAGAGGCATAAACATCAAAGAAGTCAATTCCAGATTTTTGAGTAAAACTTTTGGCTACTAACCTAGCCTTGTATTTGTCTACAGTTCCACATGGCCTAAGTTTATTCTTAAAGATCCATTTATGCCTTATGGATTTATTTCCTGGGGGTAGGTCTGCTAATTTTTAAGTGTGGTTTTGAACTATGGATTGCATTTCATTATCTATTGTTTTTTTCCAAAAGGGGGCATCCTCTAAAGAAAATAGAAGAGTCTTCTATTAGGAATGTATAGTAGTCTTCTCCAAAGTTCTTTTCAACTCTAGTTCTTTTACTTCTTTTAGGTTTAGTTTCTTCTTCTTCTTCTTTCTCTCTAAATTTGGTTCTGCTTAAACTAGTCCCTAGATTATTATTGATATTTATTTGATCATTTATCCTTGTTTTAAAGAAAAATATACTTGCAAAGTAGATTGCATCTCTTGCTTCCATTATAGTATTGTTATTAATTTCATTTATTTGAGAGTTAAACACTAAAAATCTATTAGTATTACTCTTAATTGCATATCTTATAAATATTGCATCTACTATTTTGGGTTCATTTTTTTATTTTATTTTCTAAAATTTTTTACTTTAGCTAAACACCCTTACACTTTTAAGTATTTTAAGTTAGGTTTTCTATGTTTACAGATTTCATATGGAGTCTTATCATTATATTTGAATGGAATTCTGTTCAAGATATAAGATGCAGTTACTAGTGCCTCCTCCTAAAGATTTTCTGGTGCACCTGAACTAATTAGGATAGCATTAACCATATCAATTAAGGTTATGTTCTTTCTTTTGCCTACTCTATTAGATTGGGGTGAATAGGGAGCTATTACTTTATAAATTATCCCATGTTCTTCACAAAACTGGGTCAGCTCAAATGAGGTATATTCACCTCCTCTATCAGACCTTAAGGTTTTAATCTTTTTATCTAATTAGTTTTCAGCCTTTGCTTTATAGACTTTGAATTTATTTAAGACCTCATCTTTAGCTTTGATAAGATAGAGGTGACAGTATCTAGAAAGATCATTTATAAAAGTTACAAAGTATTTGTTTCCACCCCTTGAGGTTCTTCCTGAGTCATATACATCACTATGTATGAATTCAAGGAGATCAGAATCTCTACCTATAGAGTGGAAGGGTAATTTAGGTAATTTAGCCTCTATACATATCTCACATTTGTCATTATTCTTAAGTTCTGATTTTTGGATTTGGGCTTGGATTCAACATATTTGACTTTAGGCAAAGGATTGGAGGAGTGGAATTTCTTCCTAAGGCGATGTTGTTCTTCAATCCTAATAAAATTTAGGACTTGAGTTAGAGACAGATCTCCTTGGGTGTGGCTCAAAGTCTTAGCAAAGTCTGACCAGGTAGAGGAAAGTTTATCTATGATACAGGCAACTTGGAAAGACTCATCTAGGTGGGTTCCATTTGCCTAGAGTTGAAGAATCAGGATTTCATATTCATGGATTTGATCATTCATAGGTTTGGAATCAACAAATTTAAACTTGCTAAAGTCAAAGGCCTTAAATCTCTTTACCCCGGTATCATCAAGTCCATATTTATTTTCTAAGATATTCCAGAGATCTTTGGCACTCTTAGCTATATAATAAATATCATAAAGCCTATCAGAAAGGGCTCCTAGGATTCTATAAAGACAGTGGTAGTTGGTTTCTTCTAGAGTCCTAGTGGAGGAGGTGGAGGAAGCAGCAGCAATTTGGGAAGAGGAAGGAGCAGGGTTTGAGTTGCTGCGAGTAGCAAATCGTGAAGCAGATGGGTTAGACTCATTACTGACTTCAGTAGTGCTCTCACCAACGACTGAGATCAAGCATAAGGTGGTGTGCCAGAGCCGCATTTGATTCTGCCACCTCCTAAAGTTTTAACTATCAAACTTTTCAAGTTTAGCATTAAGGTTTTTAGATGTGTAGGAAGTCATTGATTTATAGCTTAACACAATTTTGACACTTATGAAAATAAGAAGGTTTATGTCAAATTATTGCACTGATATCTAATTTGAACTTTAGATGTCTAGTTGAAAAATCGAAAGAATAACAGCCAAATCAGCTCTAGATCGGTGGTGGAGCACTTGGCTCACTTAAGTACCAGCCTTTCTTAGGCACATAGGCCTTTTTGATAAGCTTTTCTTAGACACCGTTATTCAATGAATAATTTCACTAGATATCGTTCAATTTTATCCTAAGTGCAATATTTAGCTAGCTCCTATGAATTAATCAATTTCTGAATTTCCGTTTGAATAGAATCTGAAAATTACTTCGTGAGGAGTCCAAATGGAGGTATTAATAAACCTTTTGAAGGTTAGACAATCTAATATTTTGCTTGAAAAATAAAGTACTAAAGTAAAGCTAGCATAAATGTGTAACAGCTAAAATATAACAATTTACAATTATGCAGCAAAATGTATAATAAATATTACAATTTAAAATCTAATGCTAACAGTACATAAACTTTTCTGGATTGTTAGCCTAGATGCACAAATATAATTGATAAATCAATAATTAAATATTTGTAATATTCAAAAACAGTAAATAAGAAGAATAAATTAGCAAATAATTAACTTGACAATAGAATAATAAAATGAAGAAATAGAGAGAGAAGATGGCCTGTGGATCGAAGCATGCTGACGCGTTATCCCAAAAAAGTTTATGCCTTCCACGCACAGGTCTGCTGGAAAAGGGGATGGAAATCCCGTATGACATGTTCCATTCAGTACCTTTCTCTAGATGGAATCCCGATTCAACTTTGAAATGCAAGAGCAAGAATGCCATGAGGGAGCCCTATCTCAGAAATGCAAGGACAGATCCTTCCACCGGTTGGGAAGTCCAATGTTTGGCGTGAACTGAGGAACATAATGAGACTCTGCCCTAAACTCCTTGGGCAAAATAACAGCCATGTAGATCTCCTAGAGATACGATAACCCAGTACAGAACCATGTCTTCCCCGTCAGTGCGCCTCCAGGGAAGAAAGAAGAGCACGTTCACGCTTGCAGATAGCTCAAAAAAAACTTAGAAAAATTATGAGGAGAAGAAAAATTTTCTTTTTTTTCTTTTCTTCCCTATGATCCCTAGAGCCCTTTTTATATAGACTCTTGGAATAGGAAAAAGAGAAATTTTTTCATTGTATTTGAAATGATCCATAGAGCCCTTTATATAAGCTCAGGCGCGTCAAAAGAAGCAGACTCTCCTTCCGCGGATTGATGACGTGTCTTCTTATGCTCCTTTGATCCTGCGGCTTGTTGCATCTTGGTTGCCCATGCTTCTTTTCTTCTTCGAGGGACCTTTCCATGCTTGCTCTTGCGCGTGGATGCATGACACTTGTCATAGCCTGCTTTCTTTGGGATCTTTTCATGTTTGCTCGTTTGCTTTTGCGTGGATGCTTGCCACTTAGCCGTTGACCAAGTCAAATGTTTGGTTTTCAAATTTTAAATTATTTGATTTAATTCAACACTAGATATAAAGATCTTGGTTCTTATGGCATGCTGCTACAAAAGGTCTGAAGATTTGAACAGCAGCTCAATGCATCCAGACCAGAGGTTTCGAACGCACGCCATGGATAAGTTCCCCTGTGAAATGGAAAGAGAGAAGCCAATCAGGTTTGCATCTGTACAACTCAGGCTTTGACAATCACAGGAATTTATTAGGCGCTGGTGGCTTTGATGCAGTGTACGCAGGATCATTTAGTAATGGTGCATTGGTGGCAGTGGACGCTCTGACAGCGAGTTCAGATAGGAGGATAGAGGAGCAGTTCATGGTTGGAGTGAGCACCACTGGGAGGATCCATTTTGATGTCGTCAGGCTCTATGGCTTCTGCTATGAAGGGGACCTTAGATCTCTTGTTTACGAGTACATGGGAGGGTTCCCTCGACAAGCTATTATTCCATCAAGAGAAGACCATTCAGTGGGAGAAACTACATGAGATTGCAGTTGGGACAGCCAAAGACAACCGCCTATTTACAAAAAGGACTCATTTAGATCGCGAGAAGAGGAGAAAGATGGCTGTTGTTGACATGGATTAGTAGAGAAATATCTCATGTATGATTAGAGTTTTTAAAGAAAAAGTAGATTTTGTATTGAAATAAGATTCTCATATTTCATGGAAAAGAAAAAATCTATATGGAACATGAAAAAGTACAATTCTCATCTTGGAGCTGGTATAATGTATCATTTTTTCATGATCAACCAAACATGCAAAAATCATTTTTTCATGCATCAATTTTCTAGAAAAAATATTTCGGCGAAAAAAAATTCTACCTGTAAATTGAATGATTCCAAAATTTGCCAGCAAAAAATAATACATTATGGCATAAAGCCCGGAAATGTACTTCCTGATGCAAGACATTGCCCCAAAGTAGCGGACCTTGGGCTAGCAAGGCTATGCAATAGGGACATCACCCACCTAACAATGACCGGAGGAAGGGAAACTCCAGGATATGGATGCCCTTCCCGATGACCCACAAGTGTGAGGATTATAGCTTTTGTTTGAGGTATTCGGGAGGCAAAGGAACCTTGATGCTAATTTTTCAGGAGCTAGGAGTGGTTCCCAATTTGGGCGTGGAAGAATTATGAAAAAGAGAGAATGGCAATGGTTGCTCCGTGGTGTGTTGTGTATCGGCTGGATCTTAGACCTTGAATGAGTGCTCTGGTGATGATGCCGGAAGGAGGGGTGGAAATTCCAGCTCCACCAAATCCATTTCAGCATATGATTGCCGACTCTCCCCTTTCCCGGCGTTTCCTAATTATCAAACATGGACGATGTGCTGAGTCCAAGTCCTTCCATACGTCGACAGAGACCTCTTTTACGTGTGCAACTCCTATCATGAGAAAATATGAGATCAAAATAGCTACTTCGTAAAGACATAGCAGGAAAATTGGTTTGTATATTTCGTTATTGGTCAATCACACCATCTTAGTTTGCAAACCTTTTATGAACTTTGAACTGTCAAGTTATGCCGTACTTCTCCTTTAATTTCATGCTTCACTGTAATGGCAACTTCTATCACCCACTTGCACCGATGCTTAAAATTAGTGCACATATTTTGAGCAGTCATACTAGTTGATTTATAAATTATCAGGACATAAATTTTAGTGTCTCGTAGGCCCTGGCATTTGGGTGCATCTCTCTGTTGTACTTTCTTTGAAGAGACTCATGAATCCATTGCATGGTAGCTTCCGTGAGAATAATAATTTTTGGAGCTTAACATACCATTGCCTGCTCCATGGTCCTGCACTAGTTAACATAACCGCAGTCACCCAAGAGAGAGAGAGAGAGAGGTGGCTAGTCCGTGGTTCTCTAAGCAGGCAACATTAGGAATCTGCATGATCTATAAATATGAAATGCCGTCAAGAAGCATTGTACTGTAAATGCAACTGGTTACCTTAGATCTTATTAAAGCTAGTGTTGATATTATGGGAGATTAAGATCAAACAATGCGCTTTCTTTTCCTATAGATTATGAGAGATGGAAGACGTCTCTGTCATTATGCTCTCATCATGGATAAACCCAACCACTATCCTAATCTGGTTTGAGCTTCTTTTTTCGTCAATGGTGATAAACCAAATGCAGATTGGTGCCTTAAGTTCTAATGAACGAAGGACGAGTTAACATCTACTGGAAGACTGCTAAACTTCAATATTTGAAAGATATACAAAACGTGCTTTGATTATGGATCTATACTTTCTGAACTCAAATTCTCCCCGATATAGCTTTTTGTCACACGGTTTTAACAAACCGTTTGAGTTTATCAGAGCTCAGTGCAGTCAAGGTCTGCGTTTCAATTAGCTCCCAGGATAGTAAGCGTTGATTTAGTTATATGCAAATAGTAGAATAATGACCTAAACAATTATCTCTTTTAGTAGTGCGGTATCCAAGGAATAATTCAGTACGAATAACTCATTGATTTCATCCCTCCGGAGAAGCTAAGAGCAGCTTCTAAGTTCTTTATCAGATTTTTAACTTTAACTAGCAGGTGGCATTCTTTCCTTCTGCAATCAGGTCCCTTATTAAAGTAACTTTGGATGCTCCAACAAGATACCCTCATACCCCCCTGCCACTTTCAGTAAGACGTTTAGCCTTAATTTTTCAAATTTTATTTAAACCCTCTCACCCTTTTTTTTTCCTTTTGGTTTCCCAGCACTTGCTATGATGTCATGAATGGTCTGATAAACACCTCCAGTTCTGCACCTGCAATTGTTCTATCCATGGTACATGGTACAGAATATACCACACGATACTACCGGTACATGATACAAAAAATTCTTCTGTACCGATACAGTGAGAATAGCACCAGAGCAGAATCCTACGCTGAAACAGCGCACCACGATTCTATCAGAATCCGATGCTGAAACAGCACACCATGATTCTATCAATACATTTGCAGATTGTGTTGTGACAGAAAGGGTCAAACAGTCTATCAAAAAACTTGATTAGGCGAGACCAAAGGTATATATTGTAACAGGTACGGCACCCACTCAACGATCAAAGGAGGGGTGATTCCAAGATAAGCAGCACTGTGGCTGTTCATGCCCATCTCATTAACCCACAAGTGTGATATTTGTAGCTTTGGAATGCTTTCGTTTGAGGTGTGAGAGAACTTTGAAGAGAGACGGTTGCTTCCCAATATGGGTGTGGCCGAAATTTTAAAAATGAGAGATAGGCAACATGCTGGTGAAGTGCTGAGACTGAAAGGACAAGAAGGCAGAGAGAATGGCAATGGTTGTATCATGGTGTGTACAGTACCGGCCTGATCTTAGACCATGGATGAGTGTTGCAGTGAAGAAGCTGGAAGGAGGGGTGGAGATTGCAACTCCAGATCCATTCCAGCATCTGATTTGCAGGCTCTCCTTACCCAGCAGACCTTCATCTAACGCGGAGAGAGAGCAGCAGTCCTGACTTGAAGTCCTCCTCAGTCCCCCATGACAACAGAGCCTCCTCATAGGAGTGCAACACCTATCATGAGAACATCTGAGATCCAAGTGGCTTCTTCATAAGAAGATAGTGGAAAATATGGATCGCATGCTTATTACAGTTCCAACTCACCTGTCATCAGCTTGCCAACAATTTATTAACTTCTGAAATTAAACCGTCAAGGAATGCACCACTTTGAATCAAGCGTGATAGCAAATGACAACTACTTTGTCCCAGATGTGTAACTGCTGATAAAAACTAGGTGCAGATATGTTGGACGGTCGTCTTACTTGATTTCAAACCATTACTACAGCCTTCCTCCGGAACACCCTGGTCACATCCTTGTATGCTCTGACATTCTGGTGTACACTTTGGATGCATTTGCCTGATAGAAACTCGTAGTTTACCGCATCATGGCTTCTGTGAATGTTCTAAAAACAATTGGAACCTAAGATGGCATTGCCAACTGCACATCCTGTAGTTGCTATTTTACATTCAAAGCAATGGTATTCAGTACATCACTGGCTTGTTACCCGCAGTCGCTAGAAAGTGCTTCAGTCATTGTGTACTTAATCAGTTGTCATAGACAAGTAGGAATCTTTAAACACTGGTGGTTGGACTCTGGTTTCTCTGAAGTAGGCAAGATTGGGGCAACAAAACGCAAGATCTATAAATACGGAATGAAGCAGACTTGAAATGACTACTAGTCTTTTCTTCTTTTGCGGAATAATGAAATGTCTTTGATCTTTCTTTGATTACTCATTCTGGATGAACAAAATTAGCAATTTGCCTCACTTAGTCTGGACTTCCTTATTTTTTTCTCAATGGCCATACATCAAATAGAGGATGTCATTCTAATGAATGCAGGATGAGAAACATCTTTTGACTGGAAGTCGCTGCTACAACCCAAAAAGTTAAAAGGCAAAAACAAGGCTACCATTTGGAGTTGCAAAAGTTTCCGTGCTGCTATTATAAAAGGTTTCCATTGTATAAACTAACCATTTCCAATTTATGCATCTCAGATGGATCGCACAGATTACTAAGCTTCTGAAGTAAAATATTTGATCAAAATGACAGGTATCATCTTTAGATTGTGACCCCAAGACTCAGTTGGGAGAAGCTGAGGTTTTTTAACCTGTTCAAAGCATATTATCTGAGTATGGGTTTTGAAAATATCTAAAAACTTGCCTCCTCTGTTGTTGGCCTCCTCAAGAAATAACGCAAACTATTAGCAAGAACCTACAGAAAATTTTAAAAGAACAACTTCAGATCAATACAGCAGCCAAACAGATGCTAAAATAATCAATACACAGCAAGCTATCATGATTATATTATAAGATTAAAAATCAGTTAGAGTAGCAAATGCGCATTGACTTCATAAAGGCATGCATCCACATAAACATGCTCAAGTAAAATTATTGTAGGGTGCAGTCAATTGATAGCTTGCCTGTTGCAGAGGCTTGATGATTGCTTTGTCCCTATAGCTGACATGGAACTTTGCCTTGGCCAACAACCCCTACAGGCAGACAACTTTCAGTTCACGAGATATATGGATGATTAAAACAAAGTTGGCGGAAACAAATCTTACCTCAGTGTCAAACTCTCCTGATTGGACAGTTATGTTTATGTCAGTGATGATCTTAACAAGGTCAACCAGCAACCCAGGACGGTCTGCTGTCTCCACCACAAGCAAGCTGAAAAAAGACACGAACAGAACAATGACAAGTGGCATGATTCTCCATCTCGTGATAATTGTTATTTGAGAGAGCTTTGCCTGTTGTAGAGATTTTTAAGCAATTTATGTATAGATTTTTCCATGAACTGACTTCTTGTCATTGCTTGACCAGTGATTATGCATTTTTAATTTTAAACTTCATCTGATTAATTTCGAGAAAGCATTCCCTTTATTTTCACTCCTTGCAAGCTGACAAAAACAACTTGGCTTATTCCAATCAATTTACCTCCTGCTGTGTTTTAGTCTAAACATTTATGAAACAGGTTTGGTTGATAACCACATTAAAAGAGCTCCATGGAGGAAATGGCAACAAAAGGCATTTCCACATAAAAATTACTGAAGGCGGATTGCCTACTAAAAGAGTTACAAATATCGTATAATGACATCTGTCCATGAGCTGAATCAGATGCAAACAGAGGATGAGTATAGAGAAGCATAAATCCCCAGAGCTGAAGCAACCAAGAAAGCCTAAGGTAAAAAGGTCCTTGGAGATGCCCTTCTACTAGCCAACATCTAAATAAAAAAACGCTATGATAATTGTCACCACTTCCTCAGCAAGAGGACTGTCAGATTTGACGTCGGATATACAAATTGAAAAAGAACAAGAATCAGTCTTCTCTCCCACTAGGGATCAAATTTGAGCCAAGAACTCAGCGATCCATGCTTTGAATTGTCGGCAATGTTTTCTTATAACCAAAGCTATCAATTATATGTTTATGTATTGCTCTTTAGTCGTTAATTTTGTAATCAACGGTTTAGTTATCTGTTATCAATGCCTCTGTACAATATTTTTCCAAAGTGGCACAAATCCTCCAACTAGTACACTTGGAAGACTTCATTACTGCTTGCAATATCATCGACAAAGTAAAGCCAAGTTATATCCTTGCAGATATCAGCATATAAGCTGATGAACAAGGTTTACTTGATGCTAAGCTTGCCAGTTCCATTTCACCTAGAGTAACAGGGAATAGTCAAGGAAGACCGCCCAAGTGTAATCACTTGATAGATTGTGGCTTTCAACGGTTCCTTCTCACATTTAATTTGTTTATTGGTTGGAAACATTTGTATATATCAAAGAAAGTCTGAGCATCATGGAATGCCCAGAAATTTCCACATACTCTAGTACTCAAAGATACCAGTTTGCAGCATGCAGGTAAAAGAACTGGAACCAATTGAAAGGTTGATGGCTCAAATGAAGTGAATCTGTTCGGATAAACACATCTGGATTCTCATCTTAGTTTTGTTAAGTTAACAAGGTGGAAAATAAGTTGACCAATAATGTGCTATCCCAATCATAGGCTATTCTAAGATGGCACTTGTCAGCAATTTTGTATTGATCAGAAATGAGTAAAGCATATATCAACCAAGAACACATACCTCCGATCAGGGCCATCATCGTAAATATCTATATGGGTTGCAATATCCACATCAATCTGAACAAATAAGAATGAAAATGATAGCCAAAGTTCTCTAGAAAAAAAGAATATAGAGTATGAAACAAGCCTAAACAATTACATGATCCAGGCAAAATATGGTTATCCCATTTTATTGATTAATAATAGGACAAAATATAATTGACAGTATTAAAGTATCCATAAGTATTGCAAGATGCCACTTCTACTGACCACTATTATCAAGGAAGACCATAATCAATAAGCTATGACCATTTGGTGGTGGATATTCAAAGGTAGTTAAGAAAGGCATACAGTTGTGCAGTTGAAACAAAAAATCATATGAATATAGCACAAAAAAAGTGGTTTTATTCAATCTACTTCGTTAATGCTAGTGAAAGGAAGAGAAGAAAACATATACACAAGAATAGTAACCAATCATTTAGTGTTTTTTCCCCATGACCAATATGAACAAGCAAATTAAGCACAATACTCTGCTTGCCATGGGATTGGAATACAAATTGTCAACATTCTACCCATG
This sequence comes from Phoenix dactylifera, assembly GCF_009389715.1. NCBI lineage: Eukaryota > Viridiplantae > Streptophyta > Magnoliopsida > Arecales > Arecaceae > Phoenix > Phoenix dactylifera. The sequence goes on along the minus strand of NC_052392.1, from coordinate 19,322,629 downwards.
CTTACAAATAATAACTCATACAAATGATAATGAGTTGATTCCACCAGTGGACTAAGTTCTCAGCCTGATATTACTAGTCTGTTGTGTTGAAATTGTATGGATTTGTAAATGCGTAGGATTTATAGTGCCACTATTCTTTTGTGATAATGCACTCTCTTGACTTGCTAATGCAAATTAGCTGGAAGAAACCAGAAGCTGAAAGACCAATAACAAAATGTTGGAAATATGTCATTGCATGTAAAAGGAACTGGATCATCATAAAAGGAAAGTAACATCTTTAAGTTTCCATGTACGGAGACCAACGAAAATGGTATTAAACAACACAACCCCAATCAACAGTCAGTCAATATAATTCTTTAGGCTATCTTATAACCATTAAGGAAGTGGCATCTGTAGGCCAAAGATGTCATAATCATTTAATTGCCCTTGATATGAGATGAAGATGAAGGGAACAGCATGAATTATCTTTGATAATCAAGACGCTCATCTTTTTGGACAATGTCACAATGAGATGGATTATCTTTGATAATGACAATACTCATTTTTCGGACAGTGGCAGAATGAGATATGTGATATTGCAATAAGCAACACAGGTAGACGCGTTTAAATGAAATTGTATTAAATTGAACCAGATCATGTCATCAGCTTACAAGCAGTGCATTCCGAGGATTATTTTCTTTCTTTCTCCTTCAACAAATATAAAATTGCAAAGCATTGAATTGTCTGGCTAGCTTGCACAATAACCAGCTAAATATGTTTTGGTTAATAAAAAACATTTTTCTAAGAAAATATTATATAATAAGATATTTTTAAGGTAAACCTTATAGATTTTTTGGACACCAACAATGTGCACAAGAAATCAGAACCCTTCATGCATGATATAATATCCCAGATTTGTCTGTGTAAAAGCCAAATTTTGGGTATACAAACTTAAGCATTTCATTGAAGTCATACTTTTCAGAGATTGCATAAGACCTTTACCTGCTTAGGTTGCTCAACTCCAAAAGTTGCTCCCAGGGCCAATTGGCTGCCTAGACTCCTGTCAAACCAATTGAAGAATTCCAATAACAGCATACAAGTAGATAAGGATTTTTTTTCTCTCTTTTTTTTTTCTTTTAAAGAGAGAGAGAGACTTCACCAGAACCATTCAAGGAAAGTAAAAAAGCACCAGAAAACTCTAAGAAGGTACCGGATGATACTCGAGCATGTTGTTTAATAATTGTCAAGCGTATTGCTTCTAGCAACTCTGGATCATCAATTTTACGGCCAGTAGACCTGTGAAGAATCCCTATCAATGAAGTAACAACTGATATGGGGGAAGTAAAGCTATCTTTCCATGTGAAGAACAAAAGGAAGAAACTTATAGAGGGATTCATGTAGTGATATTCTTTGTTTCTGAAGTCTTCAAACATGAAGAATTATAGTTATGAGAGAACTTACGCTTTAGTGATTTGCAAACTTGTTGTTGCTTTCCAGAAGAATCCAAATATACATTAGCCTTGTTGACATTGAGCCCAAGATTCTTTTAGTGCTTTCATCTTGGGAACAGAGAGGAAGCAGAAGACTTGTCCAGCTAAAAGAGGACTTAGCAACATAACTACTCTTCTCACTACTTGGAAGCTGAAAGTTTATAAATTATTAGAAGAAAAACTGATGCTGAAACATACAGTGTCAAGAAGAGCCCCAAGGCGATCGCCAAATGTTATCTCTACAATAGTTGCATCTGGATCTGAGTCCTGATCTATTATAACTTTGGGAGTAGGAACTGTATCAGTCTCATTAGAACTCCCATCCTGTTAACCGAAAAGTTTAAGCAATCACAGATGCAATCTCCAACCAATTTCCTGGAGTAAGAAGCATACCATACCTCAACAGCAGTCTGCGACGTAGCTTTAGGATCCCCGCAGTTACAAAAGATGGCAATCTAACAACAGCCCCAAGATAAAAATCATCAGTAAGTAATCACGACTAGAGATTGTTGAGGAGGACACGATGCGCATATAATTTATTTTCCAAACCCTATATTTAGATTCTCACGACAGAAATACCCTAAAAAAAACTTAGAAATCTTTTGTTTTTGTACAACAACGCCCTAAATTTGATTCATACAAACTCCTCAGTCTAAGCACACCAGAAGAGAGCTCCAATGAAGCAAAATCCGCATTCACAAGAAGGATCGGGAAACTAACCGGACCATAGCATCAAATAAAAATGATCATCGATCTGAACAAAATCAGCAAACATGAACAGGAAACCAGCCAGGAAAAAGAGCGCCAAACCTGGCCCTAGGTCCAACCGGAACGACCAGGCGGTGGCCACGATGGGAAATAATAGCACCGAATGGATGGCGAGCAAGTTGTTGGCCGGCTTCAAACCAAGGTAAGCTGCGAGGCTACCAGAAGCCATGGCCACCGTCATTCCCCTCTCTACAGAAGATAAGAGCCCAAGATCCTGGCTCGCTTCTCTTCCTCCTCCGTCTCCTTTGGCTACAAAGGCCACCGTGATGGGGGGATGGCCATGAGGGAGAGGGAAACCTCTATTATCTATCTACCTATCTATCCGGAGAAGAGGGTTGGGAATCCACCCCACCTTACCTGTCTCTGTCCCAGCTCTCTCTATCTCTCTCTCTCTCTCACGCACGCTACACCTCCAACTCCCCCAATTTAGGGGACGGCACCGAGAAAAAACCGCTGCCCACCACTTCTCTTTCCATGGGATAAATGGTAAGAAATCGTTGGGCTGGTTGCCGGACCAAGCAGCCTTCTAGCGCCCACCGCTTATTAGTGGGGAAAAGCAATGGTAACGCCATTTGTGCACCCTCTCATCGTGATGCGGCCACACGAGTAGGATTTACAGTTTGACATGACACATAAGCTCGGGAAGCAGTCCACACGTAGCGTCTTCCAGTTTTTCAAATAAATCTAATTATAAGTATCACAATTAACTCATAATCAGCCTCAAATAGCTTTCAAGCCAGACCTACTTTAATACTATTTATAAATAATTTAAAACTTATTCCAAAATAACTATTTAAAAAATAGTTGATGTGAAACTAAATATATTCATTACAAATTTTCACTATAAATAATTATAGTACAAATGTTTTTTTCTTCCCTAATAGTAACTTGGTAATCAAATTCATGATAAACCTCCCTACCAAATCTCTCGGTGCAGGATTATACTTGGGTCGCACTATAATAGAAAGAACAAAATCGCCATGCTTTGTGGTAACATGAGAACTGCAACGGTGGAAATTGAGCATGTTATCAACTTCACATAAATGAAAAAATTATTTTGTAAAAAATCTAATTACATTTGAACAAAGTAATTGAATGATGATCATTCATCAGGTACATCTGGAATTTTTTTTCTCTGGTTCGACTAAAATGAAGAATAAATTAATAGATTCATTGGATTTCATGCAAGATTATTTATATTTTTAAAGTTAACAGATTCATCAATCTCATCTAAATTTATAGAGTTTTCTATTTTTCTGCTTAAATGAACATAATAATCCTTTAAATATGGTGTAGGTTCTCTGGGGTCTTTTTGGTACTATAAAGTTGATCTACAGGAAAGGGTCCACTAGTTTCACTACATTCTCACTATTCAATTCCAATGGATTTATTTCTCCAATACTTCTAGAGGATTATTAATTATTGATTGGTTGTCTTTGTTAGGCCTCTTCTGAGAATACTGCATCTCTACTTTCTACTGAATATTTTTCTTTATTAATAAAATCTTTATCCTTTGAAGCTTCAGGATAAACTAATAAGCTTCAGGATCTAATTTATTTTTTGTAGAGGTTGTGATATAAAATATATAAGTTAATGAATCTCATTTTCTTAAAATACTTTGGTTGGGTTTTATACTTATCTATTAAAGCTGATCATGGGCTCGGCAAGCCTAAACTAGATCCATTTTTAGTCGAGCTTCAGGTCGGGCCTATTTAAAATTTGATATTTTTCTATGTTAAAGCCCATCTCATGATCAGCTATACCATCTATAATACTTATGGGGTTGATCTATATCTTTAGTAGGTGTTGCTGGAAATTGGACCCGGGCGCAATCTTCGGTTGAGGGAGAGGGAGCTGCGGGTCACCACGGCGGGGCGGCGACCAGTCGGCGGGTGGCGTCCTTCGTCTGGGTGGCCGGAGAGAGGGAGCTGGGGATCCTCACGGCGGGTAGCAATCCGTCAGCGGGCGGCGTCCTCCGTCTGGGTGCCTGCAGACAAGCCGGTGGCGGGTTTCCGGCACGGCCCTCCGGCGCTCAAGTCAGGGAGGGGGGCAGATAGTGTAGGAGGAGATGAACAGTGCTTGTAAGGCGCCGGAATTTCCTTCCCCCCTGAGAAGCTAAGGCTCCCTTTTATAGGTGGGGGTCGGTTTACCTGTGATGTAACAGGCGAGGCCATAGTACGGCTCGGCATGTGGCTCAGGTCGGCGCATGGTCAGGCGAGTCATTGTGCTGATGTCGGCGGCCGAGGGCGTCGTACGACCCGAACCAGTACGTTACCAGGCGAATCATTGCATTGGTGTCGGAGGTATGGCCGAGATCAGAGATCATGGTTGACAGACTCTGCTGGGCTAACTTGCCGTAGAGAGCCGAGGATCCGTAGATGTCAGGAGCTGCGCATTAATTGGGGTAAGCCGGAGATCCGCCATTAATTGGTGGGAGTAAGCCGGAGATCCGCATTAATGGTGGAGTAAGCCGGAGATCCGCATTAATGGTGGAGTAAGCCGGAGATCCACATTAATTGTAGAGTGAACCGGAGGGTTACAGCGGCCATGCGCAATAAATGCTGAAGCAGTGGCAGGGCATGGTCCTCAGTTGGACCTCGGAGGAGTACGGCCGTAGTAGGTGGCTGACAAGGGTAGACCTTGAGCGTCAGGATTTTTAGGTCGGAAGTCTCGAGGTCGGATGTCTTGAGGTCGGGCGTTCCGAGGTCGGACGCCGACTTCAGCTGTTCAGGGTCGGCGATTGTGCGGCTTCTTGGGGGCATTTGTGTCACTTGGGGGGAAAAATCTTATTCCCCCAACACTACCCCCGACTTCCGAGTTCGAGCGGCTTGCGGGCTCGGACGTGGGAAGTAAAGTCTATCATTAAAGTTGGGGGGCGAATCTCGTCTGCGCCCTCGTGTTTCTCGGAGTGTTTATGGCGAGACCCGCGCCTTGGGCGTTTCGAGGTTGCTTTATTCAGCGAACTTATGGTGGAGCTCGTGTCTTTACGTTTCTCGGAGCGGGTGTAGCGGGGGTGGCGTCTCTTGGATCGCCAAGATCGCTTCGTGCGGCGGACTCATGATGAGGGTCCTTGGGCTCGACGAGGCGACGCCTCGATCCCGTAATCGGAATTCTCCGCTCATCAATGAGCGTGCCGTTACGGGGTTCAAAACGGACACGCGGCATGACCTAGGATCGGACGCTTCCGATCTCGTATTACTGGATCATGGATCCGGCGAGGTGAAGGCTACGTCGGGGCTCCACGTGCCCCAGGGCCTTATTAAATGAGGGGAGCGGAGGTGCCGTCCGTTCGTTGTTCAAGGCGATTCGATTCTGCGGACCCATAATGAGGCCCCGAGATCCGATGGGACAGGGCTTCGATTTCGTACCCGATTTATTGATCCGGAGTGAATACGGTGCCTCGGTCTCCGAGGTCAACACGTGGCACAACCGATCGGGGGATGGAACCGACCCTGCCGATCTGACCGCCGAGGGGTCTAATTAAACCCCTTGGGTGCTCTAAAAGGTTTTATGCTCCTCTTATTTTTGTGTCTTTCTCCCTTGCTTCCTTCTTCAACCGAACCGCCATCCGGTGCCCGGACGATTTCCGGCAATGTCAGTAGGTTCCTACCCTGCAACTGCTAGGGTTCCTCCTTTTCCTTCCCCAGTTTCATTCCGTTTTCGATTCACTTCGCTCTTGAAAATGGTCTTGGTCCGGAGGAGAGGGTCCAGCCTGTCAGAGGAGAGCTGGAGTTGATCCGCTCCCGCTTCTCTTTCGGCCCGGGTTTCGCCTTGAAACCGCGGGGCCGGAGACAGGGTGACGCAGCCGTCCCCAGGTCGGATCGCGGTCTACCGCGAGAAACTCTAGGCTGGTCTGCGGTTTCCCGTTCACGAGTTCGTGAACAACCTGCTGGCCGAGTACCAGCTCGTCCCGGCGCAGTTGGCTCCGAACTGTGGAGGACAAAAATCGGGTTCTTGTCCCTGTGCCTCGGGCACGGGATCCCGATCTCAGTGGGTCTTTTCTGCCGGTGTTTTCTGTTGAAGAAGAACCCGGCGGATGCAGGGTGGCTATACTTTGCCTTTCGGGGCGGTATGTCACTCTTCCAAGGCGCCCCTTCCTCGATTCATGCAGTGGAAGGGGGAAGTTTTTCTTCCTGGCGTCCGAGGCGCCTTGGGGGTTCGACCCGAGGTGGGGACACCCTCGGGTTGAAGGCCCTCAACAGGCTCTCCGAACCGTCGGGGAGGGAGCTGAGGACCCTAGACTCTCTGCGAGCCCTCGGGAGGGGCAACACCTGACCGAGCTCCTGGCGGGAGGGCGCCCCTGGCGAGCGTGGGTCTGAGCTCGCGCGCGCCCGAGGGTAAGGGTAGTTATATTACTTTCTTTCTTGTCCTTTGTTTTCACTGCTACTAGGTCTGACACTTAGTAAATTTTTTGTTCAGACATTCCCCTCCATGCCGACCAGCAACACATCGCTTTTTTTCCGCCTGAGGAGGCGAGAGGCCGAGGCCGGCGGAACTATGCCTCAGCCTCGGAAAAGGGGCAAGATCAGACGGCGCCTCGACGTCGGCCGGGACGAGTGGCCCCGAGGCGGGGCCTCCACAGCCGACCCGAGGCGGGCACGTGTCCGTCAGCCACGTGGCCATCAGCCCCTCCTTGCCCTGCCCCCATTGCCCAGCGGGGGAGCCGTCCACGATCCGGCAGCAGCGCCCGGGACCTGAGCCGACTCGAGGCCCCGAAGCGAGTGGCTCCGGGACCTCGGGTCGGGCATGCCGGGCCCTTCCCGAGCTTCCCGGGAGGAGTCAGTCGAGCCGGACTCCCCTATTCTCGAGGGGAGCTCGGCCATTCATAACGCCGAGGTTGCACACGCTCCGTGCTTCGGCGTGCGATGCTTCCAGCGGACCGGGCCGAGTTCCAGAACATTCCGCTGGAGGTGGTCGTTGACAATGCTTTCTGCAACACCGCCCGGGTAAGTCCTTTTTTCGATTTCCTTAAAGTTGTTAGTGAATCCGTATGTTTTTAACTCATGATCATTTTGTCTCTTTCTTTGCAGCATGTTCACGAGCTCGACACCCTGGTGTTCATCGCCCAGGGATGCCAGGAAGAGACCCGGCGGGTCTGCCGGGAGTTGGAACCGGCCAAGAAAAGGATCGCCGAGCTGGAGGCGGCGTTGGCCGAGGCCGAGGCTCGGAGGGCGGCCACCGAGGCCGAGCGCCTCGCTATGGCGGAGGGCTCAAGGAGGAGAAGGCCGCTCACGCCCTAACCAGGTCGGCCTTGCGCGCCTCGGAGGCGCGCCTGGGGGAGGTCCAATCCGAGGTTGCGGGCCTCAAGTATGAGGACGGGGTTTCCCGCCTCCGAATCGAGCAGCTCGAGGCCCGAGAGAGGAGGGCACTCGAGCGAGCTGATCATGCCGTGGAGCTCTTCAAGGGGTCGCAGGAGTTCCGCAACATGTTAGAGGAGGAGACGGTCGACGGTTTCTCCGGGTTTCAAGAACTTCCGGCTGCAGGTGACCCGGTACTGCCCCCAGTACAACTTTTCGACGGTCCGCCCGAGGATGGACGCGGGCTACGGGTCCGACATGGAAGACCTTCCTGCCATTTTGACATCCGAGGCAGAATTGTACGAACAAGACCCATCCGAGCCTTCGACGAGGGCGGCCGAGACGGAGGGTGTCCCGGAGGCGCACCGGCGGCTGAGACGGTCGACGTCCCGGTGGCGGCACCCGAGGCCCCTGCCCCCGACCCCGAGCCTGTGCCGGCTGAAGATCCCGAGGTCATCACAGTGCCAGACGATTCCCCGGATGTAGCTGCCGCCGCTTAAGGCTTGGCGTATTTTTTCATGTCAGCGGGCGAGATTGTGGAGGCACAGGCGGAGAAGATGGATCCTTCCCTGATAGAGATGCTAAAGAAGCGTGGGCAAGACAAGTCAGGGAGAAAGAAAGGTGCTGACTTGAAACGGGAAGGGGGATGGCATGATCTGGAAGTGCTAAGCCAGTTGGAGAAGACCCCGAGCCTGTGCCGGCTGAAGGTCCTGAGGCCATCGCCACGGACGACCCCGCGGATGTTACTGCCGCCGCTTAAGACTTGGCGTATTTTTTCTTTTTCACTGTATCCGAGGTCGGCTCTTGAATGGCCGACCTCCAATTTGTAATTGGCCTTCCGGCCCTTTGTCAATGAAAAATACTTTTGTCATTTTGTGCTCGTCTTTCCTTTCTTGTCGTGAATGAGGCTAGGGTCTTAGCTAACCGCCTCGACAACCTCTAACTCTGTATTTTAGTTCTCGGGCCACTTAACGAAGTTGCCCTTTTCCTGAGTTATACCTTAGCCTTCTCGGATCTTAGTCATTCCGAGCAAAGGGAGCTCCGAGCTTAGGTTTCCAGAAAATTTTCTAAGTCCTATAACTCGGATCTTAGAATCGCGAAAGTCGTCACGTTCGGCCTTTAGGAAAATCCAAGGCATTGAGGTCGGGCCTTAGCCCTTCGAGTAGGACCGGGCTAGGTCTGTTCGTGCCGCTATTCGGGGGAGTCTAGTCGGGTTTCCGAACTTGACTTCCGGGTCCTTTGTAGGGAGCGCGGGCTAATAGTCGAATTATCGCCGAAGGTTTTCATAGTTATTGCTCTCGGACTCTGCCGAGATTTCAGTGAGTAAGGCTGGAATCTCTGAAGATCGCCTTAGTATCTGTGTTCGGCTGGTGCACTTGCGGCCGGGACCGCTTTCTCAGCTAGACATCGAGTCTATGTATGGGGCCGAGTTGGGCCCTAACTTACGGAGACTTTGTTCAAGTTGAGACTTGACGAGCGGAGACTTGTCGAACGGAGCATGCATAATGTAGTTAGGAGATCGGTCTTAAGCCGACCCATTGGAGTAGCCCGACTTTGGGGCGAGATAGGACTCCAACGTTAGATGATTAGCGGTATGTAGATAAAATTTGACAAGGAGGGCATCGAGTTGGATGTACCTCTTGCATTCTCGGAGTTGTGTTTCACATGGCGGGGTAGGTTGCTTCCCTTCCTCATCGTCTTCCGGAGTCATTTTGACTTGTAAGGGGGCTCGGGCTTCTCACGGACCCGACGACACCCACCGAAGTTGAAAGGATCTGGGGAGGCTTTATCGATCTACAGTTCTTTTCGAGGCCGAGGGAGCTTGAGACCCTCTGGTCGGACCCCGGCGCCTCAACCTTAGTCGAGGAACTTGTGTCAGGTCGGCGGGCCTGTGGGCGCTCTACCGAAGTAGGGTGCGCGCTAGTTCAATGGCAGAGCTCTGCTTCAGAAAGTATTGTCCGCTTCGGGGATCGGGGATCGTCGACCACTCCCGGGGTCCACTTTGTGGCGCCCCGGGTGGAACCACCCTTTCCACCCCTCACGGCTTCTTCCCGAGGTCGAGGAAGTCTGGTTCTCTACGGTCGACCCTCGGGGCATCCCGACCTTAGTCGAGGGAAAGTATTGTCCGCTTCGGGGATCGGGATCGTCGACCGCTCCCGGGGGTCCACTTTGTGGCGCCCCGGGTGGAGCCACCCTTTCCACCCCTCACGGCTTCTTCCCGAGGTCGAGGGAGTCTGGTTCTCTACGGTCGACCCTCGGGGCATCCCGACCTTAGTCGAGGGAAAGTATTGTCCGCTTCGGGGATCGGGGATCGTCAACCGCTCCCGGGGGTCCACTTTGTGGCGCCCCGGGTGGAGCCACCCTTTCCACCCCTCACGGCTTCTTTCCGAGGTCGAGGGAGTCTGGTTCTCTACGGTCGACCCTCGGGGCATCCCGACCTTAGTCGAGGGAAAGTAATCCGCTTCGGAGATCGGATCGTCGACCGCTCCCGGGGGTCCACTTTGTGGCGCCCCGGGTGAGCCACCCTTTCCACCCCTCACGGCTTCTTCCCGAGGTCGAGGGAGTCTGGTTCTCTACGGTCGACCCTCGGGGCATCCGACCTTAGTCGAGGGAAAGTATTGTCCGCTTCGGGATCGGGGATCGTCGACCGCTCCCGGGGGTCCACTTTGTGGCGCCCCGGGTGGAGCCACCCTTTCCACCCCTCACGGCTTCTTCCGAGGTCGAGGGAGTCTGGTTCTCTACGGTCGACCCGGGGCATCCCGACCTTAGTCGAGGAAAGTATTGTCCGCTTCGGGGATCGGGCGTCGACCGCTCCGGCCACTTTGTGGCGCCCCGGGTGGAGCCACCCTTTCCACCCCTCACGGCTTTCTTCCCGAGGTCGAGGGAGTCTGTTCTCACGGTCGACCCTCGAGGCATCCCGATTTTGGCCGGAGAATCGAGACACAGACGGCCCAACATTAGAAAGAATACAGTCGCAAGAAAGATTATTGCAGAAAAGGAACTGAGCCCATTGTCCTGATTGTCTTGAACCCCTAGGGTTTTACTGTAGTACATTCGTAGATTCTCGGAGTTCCAGCTTCGCGGGATCAGGCCCCAGGGACTAATTTATACGCCCCTTCGTTGCACGGGCCATTTGATACGGCCCTTCCAATTTGGGAGCTTTCCTTGCCGGTCGGTGAGAAGCCTCGGCTCTCCTGAGGACGAGGTCCCCTACTTTGAAGAGCTTGGGCTTGACTCTGGAGTTGTAGTATTGGGCCGTTCGCTGTTGGTATCTTGCCATGCGGACCCGGGCGACCTCTCGTGTCTCTTCGACGAGGTCCAAGTTGCTCCTGAGCTGGGAGGAATTGGTGTCGGGGTCATAATGCTCCACCCTTGGAGAAGGCAGGCCGATCTCCAACGGGATGACGGCCTCAGTGCCGTATGCTAGGTTGAAGGGGGTCTCTCCTGTGGGCAGTCGGAACGTGGTCCGGTACGCCCAAAGGACATTGTACAAGTCCTCGACCCACTGTCCTTTGGACCGATCAAGCCTAGCCTTGAGTCCCTGCAAAATAGTGCGATTACCTCAGTTTCCCGTTTGTCTGGGGGTGAGCGACCGAGGTGAAACGGTGATCAATGCCGAGCTCAGAGCAAAATTCCCTGAAATGAACATTGTCAAATTGTCGACCATTGTCGATATAAGGATACGGGGTAGTCCGAATCTGCAGATTATGGACTTCCACACGAAGTCCCGCATCTTTTGCTCGGTGATCCGGGCGACGGGTTCGGCCTCGACCCATTTGGTGAAGTAGTCGATGGAGACGACCAGGAACTTCTTTGTCCGGAGGCTTGGGGAAAGGGCCCCAGGATGTCGATCCCCCATTGGGCAAATGGCCAGGGGGCGATGATAGAAGTCAGCAGGGCCGAAGGTCGGCGCTGGATATTGGCGTTTCGCTGGCACCGATCGCATTTCCGGACGAAATCCGTCGCATCCTTCTGGAGTGTGGGCCAGTAATATCCTTGCCGCAGGATCTTGTGGGCCAGTGCCCGACTCCCCATGTGATTTCCGCAGATCCCTTCATGGACCTCTCGGAGGGCATAGTCCGCCTCGGAGGGGCGGAGGCATCTGAGAAGGGGAGAAGTGAATGATCGACGATAAAGTCTATTCTCGTACAGGACATACCGGGGGGCTTGGCGCTTGATTCGGCGAGCCTCCGTCTCGTCATGAGGTAAGGTCCCGTCTTGGAGGTAGCAGACGAGCCCATCGATCCAGCTTGGCTCGGAGTCGATGCACATGGTGGGCTCGGGTTCTTCCGTGCTGGGGATCTGAAGATACTCGAGCGTTGTTCCCTTGGGAAGCTCGCTCATGCGGGAGGTTGCCAATTTGGACAGCTGGTCTGCCCTGAAGTTTTCCGCCCTGGGAATGTACTGAATATTGAAAGAATTCAGGGCAGACGTAAGTTCCCGCACCTTTTGGAGATACTTTTGCATGGATGGCTCTTTAGCTTCAAAGTCTCCTTGAATCTGGTTCACTACCAGCTGGGAGTCGCTGAAGGCCGTCAGGTCTTCCACTTTCAGTTCTTTCGCCAGCTTGAGCCCGGCGATGAGGGCCTCATACTCGGCCTCGTTGTTCGAAGCCGGGAACTCGAGGCGCAAGGCTTGCTCGGCCACCACTCCGTCTGGACTGGTGAGGATGAGTCCGGCTCCACTACCCCCCGAGGTTGAAGACCCGTCCGAGTGCAGGACCCATGGCTGCCTCGGGGCTTCCTCCGCGGATACGGGTGGCAACTCGGGGTCGTCCGGCAGGGTACACTCCACGATGAAGTCGGCGAGTATTTGGGCCTTGATAGCCGGCCTGGGCCGATACTCGAGGTCAAATTCCCCGAGCTCAACCGCCCATTTGGCGATCCTCCCCGCACGATCCGACCTTTGCAATATTTGCTTCATAGGCTGGTCGGTCAATATAGCTATTGTGTGGGCTTGGAAGTAAGGCCTGAGTCTCCGAGCCGAGATGATGAGAGCGAAGATGGTCTTCTCAAGTTTAGAATATCGGGTCTCAGCATCCCTGAGAACCCGGCTGGTGTAATAGACCGGCTTTTGGAGCTTGTCCTCTTCCCGGACGAGGACTGAGCTCACTGCGGCCGGGGAGACGGCCAGGTATAGATAAAGAACCTCGCCCTTCTGGGGCTTGGTGAGCAGCGGGGGAGAGGCCAGAAGGCTCCGGAGCTCTTCAAAGGCTCGCTGGCATTCTTCTGACCACCGGAAGTCTTTCGGCCGTTTGAGGCTTTTGAAGAAAGGGAGGCAGCGCTCGGCTGACCGAGAGACGAACCTTCCCAAGGCGGCAACTCGCCCTGCGAGCCGCTGCACCTCCTTAACTGTCTTCGGAGGCGACATCTCTTGCAGTGCCCGGATTTTCTCCGGGTTGGCTTCAATTCCGCGCTGGGTCACTATGAAACCCAGGAACTTGCCCGAGGTGACCCCGAACGCACATTTCGCCGGGTTGAGCTTCATTTTGTATCTTCTGAGCTTGGCGAATGTCTCGTCGAGATCGGCTATGTGGTGTTCCGCCGCTCGGCTTTTCACCAGCATGTCGTCCACGTAGACTTCCATATTTCGGCCGATCTGGTCTTTGAAAATTTGGCTGACCAGTCTCTGATAGGTGGCCCCAGCGTTTTTTAGGCCAAAGGGCATCACCTTGTAGCAGTAGGTGCCCTTGTCGGTGATGAAGGCCGTCTTCTCCTCGTCTTCTGGCGCCATTCGGATTTGATTGTACCCTGAAAAGGCGTCCATAAAAGTTAGCAGTTGGTGCCCTGAAGTAGAGTCGACGAGCTGGTCGATGCTTGGAAGGGGAAAGCTGTCTTTCGGGCAGGCCTTGTTCAGGTCGGTGTAGTCCACGCACATACGCCATTTCCGTTGGCCTTCTTTACGAGGACTACGTTGGCGAGCCAGTCCGGGTAGGAGACCTCCCGGATGAAGCCGGCTTCGAGGAGTTTGTCCACCTCCTCGGCCGCAGCACGTTGCCGTTCCGGGGCGGAGCCCCTTTTCTTCTGCTTTACAGGCCTGCTGGTTGGCCTCACCTGGAGTCGGTGAACCATGACCTCAGGGTCAATTCCCGGCACGTCCGCAGGCGACCAGGCGAAGACGTCAGCATTGTCCCGCAGGAAGCTGACGAGGCGATCCCTCTCGCGGGCGCCGAGGCCGGAGCCGACCTGCACGGTTAGCTCAAAAAATTTTCTTTTAGTGGAACTTGAACAAGAAGCTCACCGGGCTCTACTTGCTTCTTCCAGAGGGTGTCCCTCGCATCGAGGGTTTCTAT